>NC_057803.1:118486182-118786182 GCF_018294505.1 Triticum aestivum
TTTCTGATTGGCCAGAACCCAAACCCCACGGATCGTACGTTTGCACCATTGGATTCTCCTTGATCGAACGGCGATCCTCATCCCTTTCGACAACACATGTACATGTTTTCAAATAGCCCCTCCCCAAAAAAATGTTTTCAAATAGCACATAGTTCACACACGATAGCCGTGTGCCTACCAAACTGTGGCCGATGCCCCCCCTCGTTGCGCGCGCGATCTGAGTCGTGCATTCTGATTGGCCAGAACCCAAACCCAACGGATCGTGCGTCTACACTATTGGATGCTCCTAGATTGAACGGCAATCCCCATCCCTTTCGACAGGAAATGCAATCCGGCTAGGAATTGATTTATATGCCAACATGCACGGTAAATGCCAAAAAATGTCTTACATATAGCACACGAGACCTGAAATGCACCAGCAAATCAAACCCGTGGTAAAATTGTGATTGGTTTATGTGGGAAAAATTTAGAGGCGAAACGATGAACTCACATCTTCATTTCAAACAAAATTATTCTGTTTGTGCACACGAGTGCTTAGAGGAAACCGTTTGCATAGGCATTTCCACGCGCGCGGCGACCGGGGATATTTTTCACCCTTTTCACCTAGGCTGCCAACACCCGGAGTCCTCAACACCCCCCCCACCGTTCGCCCGCATTTCACTCAACTAGTCCCAGCTCCCCCCTCCCACCAGATCCACAGCAGAACCCTCTTCGGTGCCACCATGCTCACCTCGGCTGTGTGCCTGCTCTCCGGCGTCAAGCCTACCTCCACTACCGTTCCCAACATGCGGCGGCCCGTGCCTCGCCGTCTTAGTTTGCTCGCCAGCCACCCTCAATCATATCGATGCAGTAACCCTCGCCTCTCCTGTGGTCCGACCGGGTTTGCATTAAGGAGCATGTTAGTTACTGCTCTCCATCGCGGTGAGGCATATTTCCTCGCAATCCCTCTTCCAATTTTGTTCCGTATGTCCCCAAATTGGCTATAAAATAACGGAGAGCGTATATATGTTCATTATCTACCTTCCTTACTACATATAAGTTGTATTTGTTCCAATAAGTTACTGCCTATTTACAAATCGCGGGCGCCCGAGTCACACAAACTTAACAAATTAACCGTACATTTTCTAAATTATTGCATGGCATGTTTAGAAAGCTTGATAACAAGTTGTCAGTTTTATGCTCATCCTCCTTTCCTGAGTTTCGCATGTGTTCTTTGTAGATGTCGAGTAGCAGTGACAACACTCATTCAGGCCATGTATCTTCATCTGATTTGGACAACCCCAGGTCTTCAGCTGATTGTGAGGGATCAAGTAGTCTTAAACGGGATATAGCTGCAGCAATTACCCTACCGGTCAGGACACGGAGGAACGCTCCAAGGAAGCCCACACACCATCCTAAAGGTGTATATGAAGTTACCGTGATTGGTTTAAAGTCATGGGCTCCAACTAAACCAGATAAAGCACGCATGAGGTTCAGGAGTGTGTGTGGATTTGTTGACATGGCAAGGCTCAACATTAATCTGCCGGGGTTTAGGAAGGCTGGCATAGAAACACGACGAAGGATAATCCGGGAGATCATGGATCACTTCAATGTTCCAGAGCAGTGGAGAATGCAGGTGGAACACGCTGCACTCAAGAAGGCTAGGGATGCTTGGAGAAATTGGAAGCACGTGATGTACAAGAAGTACTTGAGTGAAGGCAAGGACCCAATCCCCCCATACTCCCAAATTACAAAGGCAGACTAGGCGAAATTCAAAAGGGTCAGGGCAACTCCAGAGTTTGCTGAGAAGAGTTTCAAGCAATCAGAACTTCAGAAGAACATACACCCCCACCGTATGGGTGTGGCAGGATACTACGGCATGAAACTGATATGGGAACAAGAGGACAAAGAAGCAGTAGCAGCGGGCGGGAATCTGGCCTTTAGTGAAATCAGGGGCGAATGCGCCAGAGACTACTTGCGGGCACGTGCAAAGAGGCATGATGACGGAACTTATTACTTTGAAAACGCACTTGACGCCAAACTGTATGAAGTGATGGTAGAGGCTTCCAAGATCCCTGGAAGGTTCTACAGGAACTCAGGGCCATGTGACATTTTGTCCATTGCTTTGGAGACAAAAGAACCCCCTGGCCGTGCAAGGGGTATAGGTGTTAATGTCCCATACAAGAGGGCTTTCACACTCAGCAAAGAAGAAAGGCTCAGCACGAAAAAAGCGAGGAGTGAAATGAAGCAAAATGCATTGTTTGAAAAGTTGAAGAAGGAGATTTATCCGGCTCTTCAAAAGGATGTTGAGGAGTCAATGATGATGCAGAAGACTCTAACACTGATAGATAGCCAGTAGATGGGAGGGGAGGCGGGCATGGATGATGCTGCTTATTGCGCGACAACACTGCACAAGAGTAGATGTGCATCACCTGACCCCAGCGATACTGATACTGTAGTTGCTCGTGATGATGCTATATCGGATCTATCTGGAATGAAAGACAGACTGAAGGGCGTGCTTACACATTATGAAGGTACATTAAAATGTGCAACAGCCTGGGTTTGCCCACCCTTCTTGGAAGATGGCCTCTTCTTGGACAATCTGCCATTGAAGTCGGGTTGTGTGAAGTGCTACGTGACTGAAGTAAAGCCTGGATTCAATGAATTTTCCCTGAAGAATTTCCTAGGAGACTTGAATGAGAAAAGGACCTTGGGAGAAACATCGTTACATCACATCCAGTGGCCACGAAAGGAAATAGAGTTCATCGATGAGATTCCTGAAGCCCTGCCAAGAGCAACCACTGTCGCCACTCAACCGGTGACGCTCTCCTTGCCACAGGAGCTCTCGCGGGCTGATGCATCAACCTGTGATCAGCCGGCCCGACTTTGTGGCGTACAGGCCATGTCATCCTCCGCCCCAAAGCAGCCAGTGGCAAGGCCTACAACTGCTGATGACGCACCACCGGTTTAGATGCCGGTCGCTGAAGCAGTGGGTGGAGACCCAGCTCAGCACATGCTCAGTAGACCAACCTGGTGGAACAGACTGCTAAGTAGTCTGATGCTTCGAAACCTCCTGCTAAGCAGTCTGTAGGTCCAGAACCGACTGCTCATCAGTCCCTCGGTCCGCAAGTGCATGATCAGCATACCAATGCGTCAGCACTTCTTGCTCAGCAAACCAACGCGTTGGCACGGCCTCCTCAGCACACCAACAAGTTTGCACCACCTGCGCAGAAACCTGACATAGCTTCAACGCATGGTCAGCAGTCCGATGCCTCTACTCCTACAGCCCAGCAGTCCTTCACAGCAGCACTGCCAGCTCAGCAGTCTGGTATAGATAAACCATCTGCTAAAAATTCCGTCCAAGCTTCACTGTCTGCTTGGCAGTTTACCTTGTAGGCAACTAGACGTTCTGCCAGAAATGCTTCAAGTACTAAGAAGGAAGTGGCCAAAAAGGCTACAACCACGACCACGAGGAAGGGCAGCGGGAGAGTGAACAGGAAAGAGAACGATTGCCTCTTACTTAAAGCACTCATCGCCCAGAACCAAATTAACAGCAGCTTATTCGAATCGGGGAGTAATATTATTTCTGACGCCATGGATGATGAAGAAGTAGAATTGTTGCTTGCTAAAAGTAAAGCAAATGTACTTGAAGCACGCAATTATGTCCATGGCCAGTCATTTCTTGTTGCGAATACTTTGATGAGTGTTGCTCCAGTTGCCGTGAGTTACATGAATATTGCATGGATCAAATGTCAGCAGGTTATCATGCTTTGCCAGTCTACTACAATATAGATCATTTCCGACACGATGTTGATTTCATCAATGTGAGTTTCGAGGACTTACATCTCTTCTTCAACTTCAATGTTCTCGATGCCACTCTTGTTAGATGCCTGATTTTGTAAGTACTTAACAAACTCTGATCAACTTCTCCATACAAAGCTATAAATGATAAACATCTAACTGCATTTTATTCCTCTCAGGGGATTAAACGCGCGGAGAAGAATAAGGGAGAGTGTGTATTTCATAGATCCTGCATTAGCAAATGGAACAACATTAGATGGTAAGGACTGACGAGACTGGGCCGTTAACACGGTCTTCCTTATTTTCAAAAACACATCCCATGCAGAATCATTTCTGTGGCCATATCATGAACGGTAAGTCAAGTAAACAACCACGCATACACTGATTGTCTTTCAGATTTCGACATCATTCGTAAGTTATGTCTTTCTTAATATGTAGCAATCACTGGATATTGGTATTCCTTGTTCCAAACAAGAACACAGTTTACTACATAGATTCTCTCAGTGAGTCAACAAATGCTCAGGATCTAATGCATGTTCAGCAATTCTTGGATAGGTATAGAATTCTATGATGTTGAAACTAATTTGTATTCATATCTGGTTCAATAATTGATGTTGTCAAAATTCATCATCATTTGCAATGTGCTCGCATTGTGGAAAACTAAACCAGGGAACCTGTTCAAGACGGAACAACCCGTGCAACACGAGATCGTTTCTCTGGTAAAACACTGAAATCCGTTATTTTCAGAAAAATTATCCAACAGTCTGCAAATACCTTTCCTTACGCTAGTCAAATGTTCAAGATTCTAAATAAACGTCTTTCTATTTTGTCCAAAGAAAAAATAATACATCTAACACGGGTTAGGTTGTTCCTAACAGGACAAATACATGACTAATTTTGTACAAAAAATTTAAGTGTCCTCAGCAAGAAGCAGGGACCAACCTTTGTGAATACTATGTTTGTAGACACATGATCTCCATCCGCAAATCTGCTGATAGTTGTGACGATCCTCGCAAATTAGTACCAGTAAATCTATCTTAATTAATATCTTCTACTCCACTCCTATGGCACATTCTGATCTTAAAAATACTGCAGCTCATCTTACATATTGTTTCCCAAACGGATCGTTATGACAGACCGTATGGTTTCACTTCGTCATTAAAAACACTTAATCACCGATACCACACATGCGAAAGAATTTAGTGTGTGATGCATCGCACATGATTACATTTTGGAAGGCCTCTGGATCACTGCTCCATATCCCTGACGGTTTCTGGGTCGTGTGGGAAGGACCCCCTATCACCCACACTCACTTGGCGACGATTCCAAATGCCGTCGCAGAAAGGGGTTAAAAACCGTTTGTTTGGACCGACGCGCACCCGTGTCTATAGCTGCAAAATGGAAGAGAATAGTTATGTCAATGAACATATACTCAGAATGGCTGGGTACCACAACCACTTGACTCAACTGGGAGTTAATCTTCCTGATGATAGTGTCATTGACAGAGTTCTTCAATCACTGCCACCAAGCTACAAGAGCTTTGTGATGAACTATAATATGCAAGGGATGGATAAGACAATTCCTGAGCTCTTCGCAATGCTAAAGGCTACGGGGGTAGAAATCAAGAAGGAGCATCAAGTGTTGATGGTCAACAAGACCACCAGTTCCAAGAAGAAGGGCAAAGGGAAGAAGGGGAACTTCAAGAAGAAGAACAAGCAAGTTGCTGCTCAAGTGAAGAAGCCCAAGTCTGGATCTAAGCCTGAGACTAAGTGCTTCTACTACAAAGGGACCGGTCACTGGAAGCAGAACTGCCCCAAGTATTTGGCGGATAAGAAGGATGGCAAAGTGAAAGGTATATTTGATATACATGTTATTGATGTGTACCTTACTAATGCTCGCAGTAGTGCCTGGGTATTTGATACTGGTTCTATTGCTAATATTTGCAACTCGAAACAGGGGCTATGGATTAAGCGAAGATTGGTTAAGGACGAGGTGACGATGCACATGGGAAATGGTTCCAAAGTCGATGTGATCGCCGTCGGAACGCTACCTCTACATCTAACTTTCGGATTAGTATTAGACCTGAATAATTGTTATTTGGTGCCAGTGTTAAGCATGAACATTATATCTGGACATTGTTTGATGCGAGACGGTTATTCATTTAAATCAGAGAATAATGGTTGTTCTATTTATATGAGTAATATCTTTTATGGTCATGCACCCTTGATGAGTGGTCTATTTTTACTAAATCTTGATAGTGGTGATACACATATTCATAGTATTGAAGTCAAAAGATATAAGTTTAATAATGATAGTGCAACTTATTTATGGCACTGTCGTTTAGGTCATATTGGTGTAAAGCGCATGAAGAAACTCCATGCAGATGGACTTTTGGAATCACTTGCTTATGAATCACTTGATGCTTGTGAACCATGCCTCATGGGCAAGATGACTAAGACTCCGTTCTCCGGAACAAAGGAACAAGCAACAGACTTATTGGAAATAATACATACTGATGTCTGCGGTCTGATGAGTGTTGATGCTCGTGGTAGGTATCGTTATTTTCTGACCTTCACTGATGATTTGAGCAGATATGGGTATATCTACTTGATGAAACATAAGTCTGAAACATTTGAAAAGTTCAAAGAATTTTAGAGTGAAGTGGAAAATCATCATAACAAGAAAATTAAGTTTCTACGATCTGATTGTGGAGGTGAATATTTGAGTTACGAGTTTGGTCTTCATTAGAAACAATGCAGAATAGTTTCGCAACTCATGCCACCTGGAACACCATAGGGTAATGGTGTGTCAGAACATCGTAAGTGCACTTTATTAGATATGGTGCGATCTATGATGTCTCTTACTGATTTACCGCTATTGTTTTGAGGTTATGCTTTAGAGACGGCTGCATTCACATTAAATAGGGCACCATCGAAATCCTTGAGACGACACCTTATGAACTGTGGTTTGGCAAGAAACCCAAGTTGTCATTTCTTAAAGTTTGGGGCTGCGATACTTATGTGAAAAAGCTTCAACCTAATAAGCTCGAACCCAAATCGGAGAAATGTGTCTTCATAGGAAACCCAAAGGAGACTGTTGGGTACACCTTCTATCACAGATCCGAAGGCAAGATATTCGTTGCTAAGAATGGATCCTTTCTAGAGAAGGAGTTTCTCTCGAAAGAAGTGAGTGGGAGGAAAGTAGAACTTGATGAGGTAACTGTACCTGCTCCCTTATTGGAAAGTAGTTCATCACAGAAATCAATTCCAGTGATTCCTACACTAGTAAGTGAGGAAGCTAATGATGATGATCATGAAACTTCTGATCAAGTTACTACCGAACCTCGTAGGTCAATCAGAGTAAGATCCGCACCAGAGTGGTACGGTAATCTTGTTCTGGAGGTCATGTTACTTGACCATGATGAACCTACGAACTATGAGGAAGCGATGATGAGCCCATATTCCGCAAAATGGCTTCAGGCCATGAAATCTGAGAAGGGATCCATGTATGAGAACAAAGTGTGGACTTTGGTTGACTTGACCGATGATCGGCAAGCCATAGAGAATAAATGGATCTTCAAGAAGAAGACTGACGCTGACGATAATATTACTGTCTACAAAGCTTGACTTGTTGCGAAAGGTTTTTGACAAGTTCAAGGAGTTGACATCGATGAGACCTTCTCACCCGTAGCGATGCTTAAGTCCGTCCGAATCATGTTAGCAATTACCACATTTTATGATTATGAAATTTGGCAAATGGATGTCAAAACTGCATTCCTTAATGGATATCTTAAATAAGAGTTGTATATGATGCAACCAGAAGGTTTTGTCGATCCAAGAGGTGCTAACAAAGTGTGCAAGCTCCAGCGATCCATTTATGGACTCATGCAAGCCTCTCGGAGTTGGGATATACGTTTTGATAGTGTGATCAAAGCATATGGTTTTATACATACTTTTGGAGAAGATTGTATTTACTAGAAAGTGAGTGGGAGCTCTGTAGCATTTCTGATATTATATGTAGATGACATATTGTTGAACGGTAATGATACTGAATTTCTGAATAGCATAAAAGGATACTTGAATAAGAATTTTTCAATGAAATACCTCAGTGAAGATGCTTATATATTGGGCATCAAGATCTATAGAGATAGATCAAGACGCTTAATTAGACTTTCACAAAGCACATACCTTGATAAAGTTTTAAAGAAGTTCAAAATGGATCAAGCAAAGAAAGGGTTCTTGCCTGTGTTACAAGGTGTGAAGTTGACTCAGACTCAATGCCCGACCACTGCAGAAGATAGAGAGAAAATGAAAGACATTCCCTATGCTTCAGCCATAGGTTCTATCATGTATGCAATGCTATGTACCAGACCTAATGTGTGCCTTGCTATTAGTTTAGCAGGGAGGTACCAAAGTAATCCAGGAGTGGATCACTGGACAGCGGTCAAGAATATCCTGAAATACCTGAAAAGGACTAAGGATATGTTTCTCGTTTATGGAGGTAACAAAGAGCTCGTCATAAATGGTTACGTTGATGCAAGCTTTGACACTGATCCGGATGACTCTAAGTCACAAACCGGATACATATTTTTATTGAATGGTGGAGCTGTCAGTTCGTGCAGTTCCAAGCAGAGCGTCGTGGCAGGATCTACATGTGAAGCGGAGTACATAGCTGCTTCGGAAGCAGCAAATGAAGGAGTCTGGATGAAGGAGTTCATATCTGATCTAGGTGTCATACCTAGTGCATCCGGTTCAATGAAAATCTTTTGTGACAATACTGGTGCAATTGCCTTGGCAAAGGAATCCATATTTCACAAGAGAACCAAGCACATCAAGAGACACTTCAATTCCATCCGTGATCAAGTCAAGGAGGGAGACATAGAGATTTGCAAAATACATACAGATCTGAATGTTGTAGACCCGTTGACTAAGCCTCTCTCACGAGCAAAACATGATCAGCACCAAGACTCCATGGGTGTTAGAATCATTAATGTGTAATCTAGATTATTGACTCTAGTGCAAGTGGGAGACTGAAGGAAATATGCCCTAGAGGCAATAATAAAGTTGTTATTTATATTTCCTTATATCATGATAAATGTTTATTATTCATGCTAGAATGTATTAACCGGAAACTTAGTACATGTGTGAATACATAGGCAAACTAAGTTTCACTAGTATGCCTCTACTTGACTAGCTCGTTAATCAAAGATGGTTAAGTTTCCTAACCATTAACATGAGTTGTCATTTGATTAACGGGATCACATCATTAGAGAATGTTGTGATTGACTTGACTCATCCGTTAGCTTAGCACGATATCGTTTAGTTTGTTGCTATTGCTTTGTTCATAACTTATACATATTACTATGACTATGAGATTATGCAACTGCCGAATACCGGCGGAACACTTAGTGTGCTATCAAATGTCACAACATAACTGGGTGACTATAAATATGCTCTACAGGTGTCTCCTATGGTGTTTGTTGAGTTGGCATAGATCGAGATAAGGATTTGTCACTCCGTGTATCGGAGAGGTATCTCTGGGCCCTCTCGGTAACGCACATCACTATAAGCCTTGCAAGCAATGTGACTAATGAGTTAGTTACGGGATGTTGCATTACAGAACGAGTAAAGAGACTTGCCGGTAACGAGATTGAACTAGGTATTGAGATATCGACGATCGAATCTCGGGCAAGTAACATACCGATGACAAAGGGAACAACGTATGTTGTTATGCGGTTTGAACGATAAAGATCTTCGTACAATATGTAGGAACCAATATGAGCATCCAGTTTCCGCTATTGGTTATTAACCGGAGATGAGTCTCAGTCATGTCTACATAGTTCTCGAACCCGTAGGGTCCGCATGCTTAATGTTCGATGATGATCGGTGTTATGAGTTTATGTGTTTTGATGTACCGAAGGTAGTTTGGAGTCCCAGATGTGATCACGGACATGACGAGGAGTCTCGAAATGGTCGAGACATAAAGATCGATATATTGGAAGGCTATGTTTGGACATCGGAATTGTTCCGGATGAGTTCGGGCATTTACCGGAGTACCGGGGGGTTACCGAAACCCCCCGGGGAGTCAATGGGCCTTATTGGGCCTTAGTGGGAGAGAGGAGGAGGTGGCCAAGGTGGAGGGCGCCCCCCCCCCCAAGCCCAATCCAAATTGGGTGGGTGGCTGGCCCTCCTTTCCTTCCCTCTCTCTCCTCCTTCCTTCCTCTCCTACTCCAACTAGGGAAGGGGGAATCCTACTCCCACCGGGAGTAGGACTCCCCCCTTGGGTGCGCCATGAGAGGGCCAGCCCTCCCCTACTCCACTCCTTTATATATGGGGGAGGGGGCACCCCATAGACACACAAGTTGATTGTTTAGTCGTGTGTGGTGCCCCCCTCCACATATTTCCACCTCGGTCATATCATTGTAGAGCTTAGGCGAAGCCCTACGTCGGTAACTTCATCATCACCATCATCACGCCGTCATGCCAACGAAACTCTCCCTTAACCTCGGCTGGATCTAGAGTTCACGGGACGTCACCGAGCTGAACGTGTGGAGATCGTGGAGGTGTCATACCTTCGGTGCTAGGATCGGTCGGATCGTGAAGCCGTACGACTACATTAACCGCGTTGTCATAACGCTTCCTCTTATGGTCTACGAGGGTACGTGGACAAAACCCTCCCCTCTCATTGCTATGCATCACCTAGATGGATCGTGCGAGTGCGTAGGAAAATTTTGAAATTACTGCGTTCCCCAACATGTCCATAGACCTACAGGCCCATAGCTGGTAGCTAGATGGCTTCTTCTCTCTCTTTGATCTTCAATACAATGTTCTCCTCGATGTTCTTGGAGATCTATTTGATGTAGTGACTTTTTGCGGTGTGTTTGTTGGGATTCGATGAACTGCGAGTTTATGATCTTTTGCCGTGTGTTTTATTTAGATCCAATGAATTGTGGATTTATGACCAGATTATCTATGAATATTATTTGAGTCTTCTCTGAACTCTTTCATGAATGATTAAGATAGCTTTTTATTTCTGTCCGGCCTATGGATTTGGTTTGGCCAACTAGATTGATTTTTCTTGCCATGGGGGAGGTGCTTTGTAATGGGTTCAATCTTGCGATGCTTATTCCCAGTGACAGAAGGGGACATGACACATATTTGTATTGTTGCCATTAAGATAAAAATGTGGGGTTTGTTCATATTGATTGGATCTATCCCTCTACATCATGTCATCTTGCTTAAGGCGTTACACCGTTCTTGTAATTTAATACACTAGATGCATGTTGGATAGTGGTCGATGTGTGAAGTAATAGTAGTAGATGCAGGCAGGAGTCAGTCTACTTGTCACGGACGTGATGCATATATTCATGATCATTGCCTGAAATATCTTCATAACTATGTGCTTTTCTATCAATTTCTCAACAGTAATTTGTTTACCCACCATATGCGTTCTTTCAAGAGAGAAGCCTCTAGTGAAAACTATGGCCCCCGGGTCAATCTTTTATCATATTATTTTCATATCTAGAAACCCAAAAACCCCAAAATACCTTGCTGTAATTTATTTATCTTTGCTTTATTTTGCTCTTTTATTTATCTTTTATACCTATCTCTATCATATCTCATCCTTGCATAACCATGATGGGATTGACAACCCTTTTATCGCATTGGGTGCAAGTATTTGCTTGTTTATGTAGGTGCAACCATTGGTGACTTGTGTGTTCCTCCTACTGGATTGATACCTTGGTTATCAAACTGGGGAAAACACTTATCTCTAGTTTGCTGCATCACCCTTTCCTCTTCAAGGGAAAAAACAATGCAAGCTCAAGAAGTAGCAATCATATCTAGTGATATACATGAAAGTTTTGTTATATGCTTCTTGAATATCCATCACATTAGGACCAAATTCATATCTTATGCATATTACCATTATTATTATCAACTCTCAAAATAATATAAGTGAAGCATGAGAGTTCATATATTTCTTCAAAATATAATCATTGTCATGCTCTAAAAGGTATAAGTGAAGCACTAGAGCAACTGCCTAGCTCAATAGATATAAGTGAAGCACATAGAGTATTCTAATAAATCACGAAAAATGTGTGTGTCTCTCAAATGGGTGTGTCCAACAAGGATGCTTGTGACAAACTAAAAGGCAAACAAAGACTCATATAGTACACGACGCTTCAAGCAAAACTCATATCATCTGATGAATAAAAATACAGCTCCAAGTAAAATTACCGATAGTTGGTAGAAGAAAGAGAGGACGCCTTCTGGGGCATCCCCAAGTTTAGTTACTTGCGAGTCCTTGAATATTACCTTGGGCTGCCTCGGGCATCCCCAAGCTTAGGCTCTTGCCACTCCTTATTCCTTCATCCATCGTGATCTCACACAAAAATTGAAAACTTCAGCACACAAAACTCAACAAACCTTCTTGAGATCCATTAGTGTAATAAAGCAAAACACTACTTTAGGTACTATTCTAAACCCATTCATATTTTATTATTGCAGTATATATACTGTATTCTAACATCACCATGGCTTATATCTCCCGATACAATCCATAGATTCATCAAAACAAGCGAACAACACAACGAAAACAGAATTTGTCAAAAAATAGAACAATCTATAATAATTTCAATAATGACTATACTTATGTAACTCCAAAAATTCTGAAAACTTAGGACAACGTGAGAAATTTTTATATAAATCATGTGTAAAAAATTCAGACATTTATCACGCTCCAGCAAATTTTAACAATTCTGCTACAGGACATAAAAGTTTCTATTTTATCACAGAATCAAGGAAACTATCATACAAATCATCCCAAAGGCTTTACTTGGAACAAACACTAATTTAAAACACAACTATAATATTAGCATAATTTTGGGCACACAAAAAAATAGAAAAAGAAACAAGAAAACTAAGCTAACTATTGGGTTGCCTCCTAACTAGCGCTATTGTTTTATGCCCCTAGCTAGGCGTAATGCATAGTTTCAAGTGTTTCTATGCTTCAAATTAACTCCATAGGTGACCCTCATAATATATTCATATGGTGGATTAATTCTCTTTCTAGGAAAGTGTTCCATACCCTTCTTTAACAGAGATTGAAATTTTATATTCCCTTTTTTCATATCAATAACGGCACCTATGGTTCGTAGGAAAGGCCTACCAAGTATTATGGGACAAGACGGATTACAATAAATATCAAGGACAATGAAATCAATGGGCACATAATTCATATTTGCAAGGTAAGAACAACATTTATTCTACTGAAAGGTTTCTTAATAGTGGAATCCGCTCAATGTAAATTAAGAGAACATTCATCCATATTGGTAAAACCTAGCACATCACATAGAGATTTTGGTATTGTGGAAATGCTAGCACCCAAATCACATAAATCATTGCACTCATAATTTTGAATTTTAACTTTAATGGTGGGCACTCATCATATAATTTCCTAGGTATTGAAACCTCTAATTCTAGCTTTTCTTCTAAAGCGTTCATCGTCGCTTCTACAATATGTTTAGTAAAAGCCTTATTTTTTCATAAGCATTGGGTGAATTTAGCATGTATTGCAACAAGGAAATACACTCAATCAAAGAAAAACCATCATAATTAAAATCCTTGAAATCCAAAAGAGTGTGCACATCACTATTTAAAGTTTTTACCTCTCCAAACTCACTTTATCAAATTTTTCATTAAGATTTTCACCCTCCGAACTATGGGGGCGCCTTCTAGACAAAGTTGACTCTTCTTCAGTCCCCTTTTCATCAAGTTTAATGTCACAAAACAAAGATTCAATGGGTGTGTAATACCAATCATTTTAATATCTTCATCATTACTACGACAAAAACCCGGCATAATCGCTTTTTCTAAGAATTCTCGCTTAGCCCTCAACCTAGCGGTTCTTTATTTACTTTCATCCATGGAGCATAAAGACCTTTAATTTATTCATTAATATCAAGCTTCGGTAGCAAAATTTTAGATTTTAGATTTTCCACATAATGAACGATTCTATCCATACACATACACATATCATCAAGTTTACTCTTTTTTCTATCTAGTGTTGAAATTTTTTTGAGCATTAATAAATTCTTTGATATTACTTTAAAGATTAGAGGGTATCCTATTATTATAAGAATTACCATAGGAACTTCCATAATTATTAGAGGAATTTTCAGGAAACGACCTAGGATTAAAGTTACCTCTGTAAGCATTACTATTGAAATTGTTTCGCGAGACAAAATTCACATCTATGGGATAATTATTTTTCTCAATAAAAGTAGACAATGGCACATCATTAGCATCAATATGAGCGTTTTTACTAGCAACCATTTTCATAAGTGCATCTACTTTATCACTCAAGGTACTAATTTCTTCAACGGAATTCACTTTTTTACTAGTAGGAGTTCTTTTAGTATGGCATTATGAATAATTTGCCATAATATTATCAAGCAATTTAGTAGTTTTCTCCTAATGTGATTTCCATAAAGGTATCACCAGTGATGGAATCTAAAAGATTTCTAGAAACAAAATTTAATCCTGCATAATTTTTTTTGTATGATCATCCACAAACTTAAACCATGTGTAGGGCAATTTCTTATCATTAATTTCATCCTTGCTAAGAATCCTTACACTTATCCCAAGAATTAGTACTATTTCGTGACAAGGATGAAAACCAAGTTTTAGCACGATCTCGTAAAGAAAACATAAATAATTTTAATTTGGCAATATCATTATCCACATCTTTTTTATTTTGCATGTCACACAATTCAAGGAAAGTGTTAAGATGGGATGTACCATCTTCATTAGGACTACCAGAAAATTGTTCTTCCATAACAAGATTTAACAAAGCGGCATTAATATCACAAGACTCAGCACTAGTGGCGAGAGGAGCAATCGGAGTACTAATAAAATCATTATTATTAGTATTGGAGAAATCACACAATTTTGTATTTTATTTAGACATCACGAGTAGGCAAACAAGATAACAAGCAAGCAAAGAAGCAAACACAAAAGGGGCAAACAGAAAATATTTTTGTATTTTTGTAAAAACACCTTAGAAGTGGGGGAGATGAAAATGAGAGGGAAATGGCAAATAATGTAAATGCAAGGAGATGAAAGTTTGTGTGTAGGTACTTGATAGCTGTTGATGATGTCTCCTCGGCAATGGCGCCAGAAATTCTTCCTGCTACTTGTGAGCTACGTTGGGATTTCCCCGAAGAGGAGAGGATGATGTGGTACAGTAGAGATAAGTATTTCCCTAAGTTAAGAACCAAGGTTATCAATCCAGTAGGAGAACCACACAACACCTCATTAGCAGTACCTGCACACAAAATAACAAATACTTGCACCCAACACAAACAAGGGTTGTCAATCGCTCGGCAGTTAATTGCGAGGATTAAATCTTGTGGTGATAGATAGATAAATAAAACACAAAATAAAATAAAACAAAGAAAAATTGCAGCAAGGTATTTTTGGATTTTAATATATGATAAAAGTAGACTCGGGGGCCATAGTTTTCACTAGAGGCTTCTCTCTTGACAATAGCATACGGTGGGTAAATAAATTACTTGGGCAATTGAGAGAAAAGCGAATAATCATGACGATATCCAAGGCAATGATCATGTATATAGGCATCATGTCCGAGACAAGTAGACCGAGTCCCGCCTGCATCTACTACTATTACTCGACCCATCGACCGCTATCGAGCATGCATCTAGAGTATTAAGTTCATAAATAATGGAGTAACGCCGTAAGCAAGATGACATGATGTAGACAAAGTAAACTCACGCATGAATAAACCCCATCTTTTAATCCTTAATGGAAACGATACAAATACGTGTCATGTCCCTTTCTGTCACTGGGATTGAGTACCTCAAGATCGAACCCATCAGAAAGCACTTCTCCCATTGCAAGAAAAATCAATCTAGTTAGCCCAACCAAATCAATAGATCGGAGAGAAATACAAATCTATAATAATCATGCATAAAAGAGTTCAGAGAAGACTCAAACAATATTCATGGATAATCTGATCATAAATTCACAATTCATCGGATCCCAACAAACACACCGCAAAAAGTGATTACATTGAATAGATCTCCAAGAACATCAAGGAGAACATTGTATTGAAGATCAAAGAGAGAGAAGAAGCTATCTAGCAACTAACTATGGAATCGTGGGTATGTGGTAAACTACTCACACATCATCGAAAGGGCAACAATGTTGATGTAGAGCCTTCCGTGGTTGATTCCCCCTCCGGCAGAGTGCCGGAAAAGGCCTCCAGATGGGATCTCCCAAGAACAGAAGCTTGAGGCGACAGAAAAACTATTTTGGGTGCCTCTGTGCTGGTTTCCTGATTTTAGAGAATTTATAGAGGCAAAATTAGGTCAAACAGACGCTCTGGGCCTAACGAGCCACCAGGGCGAGCCCACCCCCTGGGCGCGCCCTGGTGCCTCGTGGGCCACTCCATCATCTTCTGGCCCTCTCCTAAAGCTTTTGCGGTCTCTTATATCCAGAAAAAATCTCTAAAAAGTTTCGTGGCATTTGGACTTTGTTTGGTACTGATATTTTGGAAACCAAAAACAGGCAAAAAACAACAACAGACACTGGGCACTAAGTTAATACGCTAATCCTAGAAAATGATATATAATTGCTTGTAGTTGCATATAAAACATCCAAGATTGATACTATAATAGCATGGAGCAATAAAAATTATAGATACGTTGGAGATGTATCAATGCAATACTGTAGAGATAAGTATTTCCCTCAGTGAGAACCAAGGTTTATCAAACCAATAGGAGAATCACGCAAAGTGTCGTGAACAACACCTGCACACACAGAATCAAATACTTGCACCCAACATGGGCAAGAGGGTTGTTAATCGCCTTGAACTCGTTACTTGCAAGGATCAAATCTTGTATAGGTAGATGGATAAACTGCAAAATAAAATAAAAGATAAAATATTGCAGCAAGGTATTTTTTGATTTTATAATATGATAAAGGTAGACCCAGGGGCCATAGTTTTCATTAGAGGCTTCTTGCTCGAACACATAGCATACGGTGGGTGAAAAACTACTGTTGGGTGATTGATGGAAAGCACATAGTTATGACGATATCCAAGGCAATGATCATGTATATAGGCATCACGTCTGAGACAAGTAGACTGACTCCTCCCTGCCTCTACTACTATTACTCCACCAATTGCCCGCTATCCAACATGCATCTATGGTATTAAGTTCATGAAAAATAGAGTAAATCCTTAAGCAAGATGCCATGATGTAGACAAAGTAAACCTAATCAATATGAATAAACCCCGCCGTTTTATCCTTAATTGCAACAATACAAATACGTGTCTTGTCCCCTCATGTCATTGGGATATAGATCACCGCAAGATTGAACCCCTTACAAAGCACCTCTCCCATTGAAGATAAATCAATCTAGTTGGCCAAACCAAATGGATAGATCAAAGAGAAATACAAAGCTATAACAATCATGCATAATAAAGTTCAGAAAAGACTCAATCACTTCTCGTGAATATCCAGATCATAAAGCCATAATTCATCGAATCCCAACAAACACACCGCAAAAGAAGGTTACATCAGATAGAACTCCAAGAAGATCGAGGAGAACATGGTATTGAAGATCAAAGAGAGAGAAGAAGTTATCTAGCTACTAGCTATGGACCCGTAGGTCTATGGTGAACTACTCACACATCATCGGAAAGCAGCAAGGATGATGTAGAAGCCCTCCATGATCGATTCCCCCTCCGGTAGAGTATCGAAAAAGTCCTCCAAATGGGATCGCGGAAGAACAAAAGCTTGTGGTGGCAGAAAAAGTGTTTCTGGTG
Source organism: Triticum aestivum (assembly GCF_018294505.1). NCBI lineage: Eukaryota > Viridiplantae > Streptophyta > Magnoliopsida > Poales > Poaceae > Triticum > Triticum aestivum. The sequence goes on from NC_057803.1 coordinate 118,503,811, forward strand.
GCTCCCTTATATGTTGGGAATATTTGGGAATTTATAGAGGTGAATTTAGGTCAAGAGGTGCCACGAGGTGCCCACAAGCTCAGGGGGCACGCCCTACGAGCATGTTGCTCATCCGTGGCTCTTCTGGTCTTCTCCGAACCTTTGTGGGTCCTTTCTGGTCTAGAAAAAATTAATCCAAAGATTTTTCCTCTGTTTGGACTTCGTTTGATATTGATTTTCTGAAAAGCCAAAAACAAGTAAAAAACAACAACTGACACTTGGCAGTAGGTTAATAGGTTAGTCACAAAAATTGATATAAAATGCATATAAAACATCCAAGATTGATATTATAATAGCATGGAACAATAAAAAATTATAGGTATGTTGGAGACGTATCAATGGGCCACGGAAGCATGCTGGTGGGCCCACAAGCTCAAGTAGCGCGCCTTAGGGGGTGGGCGTGCCGCCTAAGCTTTTGGCTCACTGGTGGGTCCCCTCCCGGTGATTCTTCTTCTAGTATTTTTATATATTCTAAAATAAATCTTCATAAATTTTTAGATTATTTGGAGCTCCGGAGAATAGCTATCTCTGATATAGCTTTTTTCAGGTCCAGAATTCCAGCTGTCAGCAATCTCCCTCCTGTGATGAAATTTGAGATTTAAGAGAGAAAAGGCATTAGAGTTGCATCTAAAAGTGAAGTGTAACTTTAAAACAGTGTAAATTACAGTAGGTAAACATGATGCAAAATCGACATATCAATCTTTGTGTGGGGGTGGATAGATGGCATGCCATGAGCAATCGTTCGCTCGCCTCCATGATCATCACCGGGGGCCGCACCACCCGTACCTAGGGTTTGTCCGTCGATCGTGTTGATCGGCTGCCCTAGAGAGTCTTGCACCCAACGCGATAAACAGTTGTCAATCCCTTCACGGTTACTTGCAAGGATGAGATATGATAGAGATAGGTATAAAAGATAAATAAAAGTGTAGAATAAAGTAAAGCAGCAAGGTTTTTTTGGGTGTTTGATTTTATAGATCTGGAAATAATATGATAAAGATAGACCCGGGGCCATAGTTTTCACTATAGGCTTCTCTCTTGAAAGAACACATATGGTGGGTAAACAAATTACTGTTGAGTAATTGATAGAAAAGCGCAAAGTTATGACCATATCTAAGGCAATCATCATGAATATAGGCATCATGTTCGTGACAAGTAGACCGACTCCTGCCTGCATCTACTACTGTTACTCCACACATTGACCGCTGTCCAGCATGCATCCAGTGTATTAAGTGAACAAGAACGGAGTAACACCTTAAGCAAGATGACAGGATGTAGGGATAGATCCAATCAATATGAATAAACCCCACCTTTTTATCCTTAATGGCAACAATACAAATACGTGCCTCGCTACCCTTTCTATCACTGGGTGAGGACACTGCAAGATTGAACCCATTACAATCTCCAGATGGGATCTCACGAGGATAGAAACTTGCGGCGGCGGAAAAGTATTTTTGGTGTGCCCCTGGTATACGGGGAATATTTGGGTATTTATAGAGCTAAGATTAGGGTTAGAGGTGCCATGGTGGGCGCACAAGCTCGGGGGTGCCCCCCTAGGGCGTGCCTGGTAATCTTGTGGCACACCCGTGGCTCTTCTGGCCTCCTCCCAAAGCTTCCTAGGTGTCTTCTGGTCTAAGATAAACCGTCAAAAAGTTTCATTTCGTTTGGACTCTGTTTGGTATTAATTTTCTGTAGAAGACAAAAACAAGGAAAAAACAACAACTGGCACTAGGCACTAAGTTAGTAGGTTAGTCCCAAAAATGATATAAAATAGCATAATAATGCATATAAAACATGCAAGATGGATAATATAATAGCATGGGACAATAAAAAAATGATAGATACATTGGAGACGTATCAAGCATCCCCAAGCTTAATTCTTGCTCGTCCTTGAATAGGTAAATGATAAAAATAGCTTTTTTATGTGGAATGCTACCTAACATGTTTATGACGTATTCTTTCTTATTATGGCATGAATATTAAGATCCATAAGAGTCAAAACAAAAGTTTAATATTGACAGAAAAACAATAATACTTCAAGCATACTAATAAAGCAATCAAATCTTTTCAAAATATCATGGCTAAAGAAAGTTATCCCTACAAAATCATATAATCTTGTCATGTTCTATCTTTTTAACACAAAGTATTTATCATGCACAACCCCGATGACAAGCCAAGAAATTGGTTCATACTTTTTAACGCTCTTAAGCTTTTTCATCTCTCACGCAATACATGAGAGTGAGCCATGGATATAGCACGATAGGTGGAATAGAATATGATGGTGGAGGTTGTGTGGAGAAGACAAAAAAGGAGAAACTCTCACATCGACAAGGCTAATCAATGGGCTATGGAGATGCCCATCAATTGATGTCAATGCAAGGAGTAGGGATTGCCATGCAATGGATGTACTAGAGCTCTAAGTGTATGAAATCTCAAAAAGAAAACTAAGTAGGTATGCATCCAACTTGCTTGCTCACAAAGACCTAGGGCACTTTGAGGAAGCCCATCATTGGAATATACAAGCCAAGTTCTATAATGAAAAATTCCCACTAGCAATATATGAAAGTGACAAAATAGGAGACTCTCTATTATGAAGAACATGGTGCTATTTTGAAGCACAAGTGTGGAAAAGGATAGTTGCATTGTCCCTTCTCTCTTTTTCTCTATTTTTTCTTTTGGACTCTTTGGCCTTTTATTTTTTATTTTTATTTAGGGCTCTTTGGATCTTTTTATCTATTTTATTCCGGAGTCTCATCCCGAACTATGGGGGAATCATAGTCTCACATGGGACAATGCTCTAATAATGATGATCATCACACTTTTATTTACTTACAACTCAAGAATTACAACTCGATACTAGAACAAAGATATGACTCTATATGAATGCCTCCGGCGGTGTACTGGGATGTGCAATGATCTAGAGTGACATGTATAAAAAAATATTAAGGGTGGCCAAGCCACAAATACTATGTCAACTACATGATCATGCAAAGCAATATGAAAATGATGGTATGTGTCATAATAAAACTGAACGGTGGAAGTTGCATGGCAATATATCTCGGAATGGCTATGGAAATGCCATAATAGGTAGGTATGGTGGCTATTTTTAGGAAGATATAAGGTGGCTTAGGTGTGAAAGACCATATCATATCACGGGATTTGGATGCACCGACGAAGTTTGCATCAAGTCTCAAGGTGATATAGGGCAATGCACGGTACCGAAGAGGCTAGCAATGGTGGAAGGGTGAGAGTGTGTATAATCCATGGACTAAACATTAGTCATAAAGAACTCACATACTTATTGGAAAAGTTTATTAGCCCTCAAAGCAAAGTACTACTACCCATGCTCCTAGGGGGTAGATTGGTAGGAAAAGACCATCGCTCGTCCCCTACCGCCACTCATAAGGAAGACAACCAAAAATAAATCATGCACCAGCTTCATCGCATAACGAGAGACCATACATGCATGCTTCGGGAATCACAAACCTTAACACAAATATTCTTACTAAACCACAATTACTCACTAACATGATTTTAATATCACCATATTTATATCTCAAAACAAATGCAAGGAATCAAACTTCTCATATATTCAATGATCTTCATGCAAGTTTTTATTATATCCCTCTTGAATACCCATCATATTAGGACTAAATTAATATCCCAAGCAAATTGTCATACTATTTATAAGAATCTCAAAATAGTATAAGTGAAGCACATGAGTTCATCAATTTCTTCAAAATAAAACCACCGTCGTGCTTAAAAAAGATATAAGTGAAGCACTAGAGCAACTACCTAGCTCAAAAGATATAAGTGAAGCACATAGAATATTCTAATAAATTCACGATTAATGTGTGTCCCTCTCAAAAGGTGTGTATAGTAAGGATGAGTGTGGAAAACTAAAAAGAAAAGAATCATATAATAAAATACACTCCAAGCAAAACACATATCATGTGGTGAATAAAAATATAGCCTCAAGTAATTTACCGATGGATCATAGACCAAAGAGGGGGTGCCATCCGGGGCATCCCCAAAATTAGATGCTTGGTTGTCCTTGAATATTACCTTGGGGTGCCTTGGGCATCCCCAATATTAGGCTCTTGCCACTCCTTATTCTATAGTCCATCAAAACTTCACCCAAAACTTGAAAACTTCACAACACAAAACTCAACAGAAAACTCGTGAGATCAGTAAGTATAATAAAGCAAATCACCACCTTTAGGTGTTATTGAAAACTTATTCTAATTTTATATTTTTATTTTATATACTATATTCTAACTTCTCCATGGTTCACACCCCCTGATACAACCCATAGATTCGTTGAAATAAGCAAACAACACAAAGAAAACAGAATCTGTCAAAAACAGAATAGTCTGTAGTAATCTGAACTTTACCCAAACTTATGTAACTCCAAAAATTCTAAAAAATTAGTAGAGAGTAGTGAATTTATATATCAATATTGAGTTAAAAAAATTCAGAGTTTTATCACACTCCAGTGAATTTTAACAATTCTGCTACTAGACGCAAAAGTTTTTGTTTTTCAGCAAAATCAAATCAACTATCACCCAAATCATTCTAAAGGTCTTAAATGGCACAAACACTAATTAAAATACTAAAACAAAATCATAACAGAGGTATAATTGCATATTTATTGAAAACTGAAGCAAAAGAAATTGGGTTGCCTGCCAATAAGCGCTATTATTTTACGCCTCTAGCTAGGCATATTGCATAGATCTAGGTATTGTCATCTTTGGTATTCAATTCCTCAATTGCATGCCCATACTTCCTAGGGATTTAATTAGGTTTTTTTATTATCACACTCCTAGGTAGTAAATCAAGAAATTCGTTCGTAAGAATAGGTTCCTTAATCATATTGATAAAACTAGGGCAAATACTTATCATCTTAAGATCTTCGTTTCCTCTACTAGATGATCCACCCTTATTTTTAGGAACATAGTTAAACTTAGTAGTTTTATTAGGAGGGAATTTTGGACTAGTTTTGACGCAAGCAAAAGCGGAACCCAAATTGGTAATAATATCCTCCAACTTATCGATTCTAGCGGGACTTTGTTCTACCCTTTCATCAATTATAGGCTCCTTCTCCTTTAGATTTTTAACAGTAATTCACACCATTGATTCAATAAGAGAAATATGATTATGAATCTTTTAATCCAAATTTTCAACACGCTCTATGGTAGAAATTTTATTCTCAATAATATCAAGCCTTTGCATTACATGTTCCAAAGTTAATGTTGTTTCATTAATCATGATTGGTGGTGATCCCACCAAATATCCCATAGCATTAAAAGCATCCATAGGGTGACTACCCAAGAAATTACCCCCAGTAATGGTGTCTAGCACAAATCTATAACAATTAGTAACACCCACATAAAAAATTCGAAGAAGAACTGTAGTAGATTGCTTATGGGTAGATCTATTTTGAGCATCGCAAATTCTATACCAAGCATCTTTCAAATTCTCTCCTCCCCTTTGTTTAAAATTAAGAACTTCACTTTCTAGGGTACATGCTACGAGAGGAGGACTAGCCATGATAGCAAATAAAGCAATCTAACACACAAAGCAAACAAAAAGCAAACGGAAAAGCAAACGGAAAGAAGGAAAATATTTTTGTGTTTTTCTGAAAAAAATTAGAAGTGGAGGAGAGGAAAACGAGAGGCATATGGCAAATAATGTAATTCAAGAGATGAGAGTTTATGATGGTTACTTAGTAGGCTTGATGTAGATCCTCCCCAGTAACGGCGCCATAAATTCTTCCTGCTACTTCTTGAGCTTGCGTTGGTTTTTTCCTTGAAGAGTAAAGGGTGATGCAGCAAAGTAGAGATAAGTATTTACCTCAGTTTGAGAACCAAGGTATCAATCCAGTAGGAAGAACACACAAGTCTCCAATGATAGCATTGATGACCCACAAGTATAGGGGGTCTATCGTAGCCTTTTCAATAAGTAAGAGTGTCCAACCCAACGAGGAGCAGATGGAAATGATAAGTGGTTTTCAGCAAGGTATTCTGTGCAAGCACTGAAATTATCGGTAACAGATAGTTTTGTGATAAGGTAATTTGTAACGGGTAACAACTAATAAAAGTAAATAAGGTGTAGCAAGATGGCCCAATCCTTTTTGTAGCAAAGGACAAGCCTGGAAAAACTCTTATATAAAGGGAAACGCTCCCGAGGACACATGGGAATTATTGTCAAGCTAGTTTTCATCACGTTCATATAATTCATGTTCGGTACTTTGATAATTTGATATGTGGGTGGACCGGTGCTTGGGTATTGTCCTTCCTTGGACAAACATCCCACTTATGATTAACCCCTATTGCAAGCATATGCAACTACAAAAGAAGTATTAAGGTAAACCTAACCATAGCATGAAACATATGGATCCAAATCATCCCCTTATGAAGCAACTCATAAACTAGGGTTTAAGCTTCTGTCACTCTACCAACCCATCATCTACTTATTACTTCCCAATGCCTTCCCTTAGGCCCAAACAATGGTGAAGTGTCATGCAGTCAACGTTCACATGACACCACTAGAGGAAAGACAACATACGTCTCATCAAAATATCGAACGAATACCAAATTCACATGACTACTTATAGCAAGACTTCTCCCATGTCCTCAGGAACAAACGTAACTACTCACAAATCATATTCATGTTCAAAATCAGAGGGGTATTAATATGCATAAAGGATCTGAACATATGATCCTCCATTGAATAAACCAACTAGCATCAACTACAAGGAGTAATCAACACTACTAGCAACTCACAGGTACCAATCTAAGGTTTTGAGACAAAGATTGGATACAAGAGATGAACTAGGGTTTGAGATGAGATGGTGCTAGTGAAGATGTTGATGGAGATTGACCACCTCCCGATGAGAGGATCAATGGTGATGACGGTGGTGATGATTTCCCCCTCCCAAAGGGAAGTTTCCCCGGCAGAACAGCTCCGCCGGAGCCCTAGATTGGTTCCGCCAAGGTTCCGCCTCGTGGCGGCGGAGTTTTGTCCCGCGAGCTATCTTATGATTTTTTTCCTAGATGAAAGAATCCATATAGCCAAATATGGGCATCAGAGGGCTGCCAGAGGGCCCACGAGGCAGGGGACGCGCCCAGGGGGTAGGGCGCGCCCCCCACCCTTGTGGGCGGTGGGTGGCCCCCCTCTGGTACTTTCTTAGCCCAATATTTTTTATATATTCTGAAAATAATTCCCGTGGAGTTTCAGGACTTTTGGAGTTGCGCAGAATAGGTCTCTAATATTTGCTCCTTTTCCAGCCGAGAATTCCAGCTGTCGGCATTCTCCCTCTTCATGTAAACCTTATAAAATAAGAGAGAATAGGCATAAGTATTGTGACATAATGTGTAATAACAGCCCATAATGCAATAAATATTGATATAAAAGCATGATGCAAAATGGACGTATCAACTCCCCCAAGCTTAGACCTCGCTTGTCCTCAAGCGGAAGCCGATATCGAAAAATATGTCCACATGTTTAGAGATAGAGGTGTCGATAAAATAAAATACGGACATGAGGGCATCATGATCATTCTTATAATAGCAACATATATATATATATATATATTGTCATATGATTTCTTATGCTAAAGTAACAATTCATTCACAATTTCAAGGATGAATCAGAAACTTCATTGAAAACTAACAAACTATAATCTCAGTCATTGAAGCAGTTGCAATTTATCATAACATCAGAAAGAGTCAATATAAGAGCTTTTCAACAAGTCCGAATACTCAACTATCATTTAGTATTTCACAATTGCTAACACTCACGCAATATTTATGGTTATGAAGTTTTAATCGGACACAGAGAAAGATAGGAGCTTATAGTTTTGCCTCCCAACCTTTTACCTCAAGGATAATGTCAACAATAATAGTTCATGAAAACTCACATCCAATTAGCTATATATATCTGGATCTTTCCAACACATTGTGCTTGCCAAAGGATAAAATGTAAAAAGGAAAGGTGAAGATCACCATGACTCTTGTATGAAGTATAAGACAAGAATAAAAGATAGGCCCTTCGCAGAGGGAAGCAGAGGTTGTCATGTGCTTTTATGGTTGGATGCACAAAATCTTAATGCAAAAGAACGTCACTTTATATTGCCACTTGTGATATGGACCTTTATTATGCAATTTGTCGCTTTTATTTCTTCCATATCACAAGATCGTATAAAGCTTATTTTCTCCACACTAATAAATCATACATATTTAGAGAGAAATTTTTATTGCTTGCAACCATGACAACTTACTTGAAGGATCATACTCAATCCATAGGTATATATGGTGGACTCTCATGGCAAAACTGGGTTTAAGGATATTTAGAAGCACAAGTAGTATATCTACTTGGCGCAAAGAATTTGGCTAGCATGAGAGGGAAAGGCAAGCTCAACATGTTGGATGATCCATGACAATGTAATTTCTTTCAGATGTAAGAAAACATAACCGACAACATTGTCTTCCTTGTCCAACATCAACTTTTAGCATGTGATATTTTAGTGAGTGCTCACAATCATAAAAGATGTCCAAGATAGTATATTTATATGTGAAAACCTCTCTTTCTTTATTACTTCCTGTTAATTGCAACGATGACCAAAACTATGCTTGCCAACTCTCAACAACTTTTATTCATCATACTTTTTATATGTGAAGTCATTACTCTCCATAAGATCCATATGATCTCTTTAATTCTTTCTCTTTTATTTTTATTCCTTCAAGATCATAGCAAGATAATCAAGCCCTTGACTCAACACTAATCTTTATTATATTACTCACGGGCTCAATTACATAGAAGGATCATAAAGCAAAACTCAAAACTAGATCATACTAAAACTTTATTCTACTAGATCAAGATATTACCAAAAGGATCAAACTAAGAAATATGGTAAAGATAAAAGTGTGATGGTGATACGATACCGGGGCACTCCCCCAAGCTTGGTAGTTTCCAAGGGGAGTGCCCATACCCATTTGTTTATGTCTCCTTCCTCGAAGGTGGTGATGATGGAGTTGTTGATGATGTAGGCTTGTCGTCCATCTTCCAAGGCATAGGCTCACCATCATAGAAGGATGATCGAGTCTCCGGGATCCTCAAATCTACAGCCAAACTCATCCTCTTGAATCTATATTCATACTCACAGTTTTGGTTTTGTGGGTCATAGATCTAGGCTTGGAGGCGCTCAATTTTCTCATGAAGCTTGAAGATGGCCTCCCCAATGTTCTTGTCATCCAGCTTGTGGTTGTTGGTGAACTCCGTGATCATTATGTGATTGGAGTCAAGTCCATGTTCCACCATCTCCTGGCACTTGAAAACTTGTTGCTCCATTGCTTCGAGTCTTGTCTCCATGCTTCCGGTCCTCCTTGGTCCCTCAACATCGTGGATGTGCAGCAACCCTCACACATCTCAATGGTTTGAGGGTGTTGTAGAACCTCCGTGAGGTAGGGGTTGATGACCTTCTCGAAGAACTTGTCCTTGGGGGCACTTGAAGATGCCATGGTGATCTAGATCTGTCAGGAAAATAGCTTGAAACAAAGACAGAAGATATTTGCGTGATACGGTGGTCAAAACCTTCGGGAGATTATATGATGAATTTTTACCGACCAAAAGAAGTATCATGCAAGAAAATGGAGTCCGGAGAGCACACGAGGTGCCCATGAGGCAGGGGGCATGCCCAGGGGGTAGGGCGCGCCCTCCACCCTCATGGCCGCCTCGTGTCCTTCCCGGACTGCTTCTTATTTTCCTATTTTCTTAGTATTCCAAAATGGAGAAAATTTGATATTAGAACTGTTTTGGAGTCGGTTTACTTACCGTACCATATACCTCTTCCTTTTCGGAGTCTGAAACATTCTGGAAAGTGTCCCTTATGTATTCCTCTGAGGTTACGGTTTCAATAACATTAGTTTCAACATTTATAGGATTACTTGAGATATAATGTTTGATTCTTTGACCGTTCACCACCCTCGGATTTGTGCCTTCGAAGTTGTTGATTTTTATGGCACCGGAACGGTAGACCTCCTTGATAATGTAAGGACCTTCCCATTTTGAGAGGAGTTTGCCTGCAAAAAATCTTAAACAAGAGTTTTATAGAAAAACATAATCACCTACATTAAACTCACACTTTTGTATCCTTTTGTCATGCCATATTTTAACTTTTTCTTTAAACGGTTTGGCACTCTCATAAGCCTGGGTTCTCCATTCATCAAGTGAGCTAATGTCAAAAAGCCTCTTCTCACTGACAAGTTTGAAATCATAATTGAGCTCTTTAATGGCCCAATATGCCTTATGTTCTAGTTCGAGAGGTAAGTGACATGCTTTTCCATAAACCATTTTATACGGAGACATACCCATAGGATGTTTATATGCAGTTCTATAGGCCCATAATGCATCATAAAGTTTCTTGGACCAATTCTTTATAGATCTATTAACAGTCTTTTGCAAAATTAATTTAAGCTCTCTATTACTCAATTCTACTTGATCACTAGACTCTGGATGATATGGAGATGCAATTCTATGATTAACATCATACTTAGCAAGCATTTTACGAAAGGCACCATGAATAAAATGTGAACCACCATCAGTCATTAAGTATCTAGGGACTCCAAACCTCGTAAAAATAACTTCTTTAAGCATCTTAATAGAGGTGTTATGATCAGCACTACTAGTTGGAATAGCTTCTACCCACTTAGTAACGTAATCAACATCAACTAAAATATGTGTATACCCATTAGAGGAAGGAAATGGTCCCATATAATCAAAGCCCCAAACATCAAATGATTCAATAACAAGTGAATAATTCATAGGCATTTCTTGACTTCTACTAATATTAACAATTCTTTGACATTCATCACAAGACAAGACAAACTTACGAGCATCCTTGAAGAGAGTAGGCCAATAAAAACCGGATTGCAATACCTTATGTGCAGTTCATCTCCAGCATGGTGACCTCCATAAGCCTCGAAGTGACAATTGTGTAGGATATGTTCCTATTCATGCTCAGGTACACAACATCTAATAACACCATCTACTCCTTTATAAAGGTGTGGGTCATCCCAAAAGTAATGTCTTAAGTCATATAAGAACTTTTTCTTTTGTTGGTATGTGAAACTAGGTGGTATAAATTTAGCACCAATGTAATTAGCATAATCAGCATACCATGGAGTAGTATGAGAGGCATTTATGACAGCTAATTGTTCATCAGGAAAGCTATCATCAATAGGTAGTGGGTCATCAAGAACATTCTCTAACCTAGAGAAGTTATCTGCAACAGGGTTCTCAGCTCCTTTTCTATCAATAATATGCAAATCAAATTCTTGAAGCAAGAGAACCCATCTAATAAGTCTAGGTTTAGCATCTTTCTTTTCCATAAGATATTTAATAGCAGCATGATCAGTGTGAACAGTTACTTTAGAATCAACTATATAAGGTCTGAACTTATCACAAGCAAATACAACTGCTAAAAATTCCTTTTCAGTAGTAGCATAATTTCTTTGGGCACTGTCTAGAGTTTTACTAGCATATTGGATAACATTTAATTTCTTATCAACCCTTTGTCCTAAAACAGCCCCTACAGCATAATCACTAGCATCACACATAATTTCAAATGTTAACTTCCAATCAGGTGGCTGAACAATAGGTGCAGAAATCAAGGCTTTCTTAAGTATTTCAAATGCTTTTACACAATCATCATCAAAGACAAAAGGAACATCTTTTTGTAAGAGATTAGTTAGAGGCCTGGAAATTTTAGAGAAGTCCTTAATGAACCTCCTATAAAAACCGACATGACCAAGGAAACTTCTTATACCTTTAATGTCCTTAGGATACGACATCTTTTCAATAGCATCAACCTTAGCTTTATCAACCTCAATAACTCTTTCAGAAATTTTATGCCCCAAGACAATACCTTCATTAACCATAAAGTGGCACTTCTCCCAATTCAATACAAGATTAGTTTCTTCACATATCTGCAAAACTCGATCAAGGTTGCTTAAGCAATCATCAGAAAGTTCCATATACGGAGAAATCATCCATGAAAACCCCAACAATCTTTTCACAAAAGTCAGAGAATATAGCAGTCATACATCTTTGAAAGGTAGAAGGTGCATTACATAAACCAAAAGGCATACGTCTATAAGCAAAGGTACCGAAAGGGCGAGTAAAAGTTGTCTTTTCTTGATCCTCTTTTGACACAGGTATTTGAGAGAAACCAAAATAACCATCTAGAAAGCAAAAATGTGTGTGTTTGGATAATCTTTCTAGCATTTGATCAATAAAAGGTAAAGGGTAATGATCCTTTTTAGTAGCTTTATTTAGTTTGCGGAAATCAATTACCATTCTATAACCTGTAACAATTCTTTGTGGGATAAATTCATTATCATTAGGAACAACAGTAATACCTCCCTTCTTAGGGACACAATGGACAGGACTTACCCACTGACTATCAGCAACGGGATAAATTATACCTGCCTCCAGAAGCTTTAGTATTTCTTTTCTTACCACTTCTTTCATATAGGATTTAACCGTCATTGGTGATCAACAACCGGTTTTGCATCTTTCTCCAATTTTATTTTGTGCTGGCATAGAGTGGGGCTAATGCCCTTAAGATCATCAAGAGTATATCCAATAGCAGCACGGTGCTTCTTTAGAGTTTTCAATAATTTCTTTTCTTCATGCTCTGAAAGGTTAGCACTAATAATAACAGGATATATCTCTTTCTCATCAAGATAAGCACATTTAAGAGTATCAGGTAAAGGTTTAAGTCAAACACGGGATCACCCTTTGGTGGAGGAGGATCCCCTAGGATTTCAACAGGCAAGTTGTGTTTCAAAATAGGTCCCTATTTAAATAATACTTCATCTATTTCCCTTCTTTCATTCATAAGGAACATATCATTTTCATGGTCGAGAAAATATTGTTCTAAAGGATCACTAGGAGGAACGGCAATAGAAGCAAGACCAATAATTTCATCTTTACTAGGCAATTATTTATTATGGGGTTATCTACGCAATTTAGCAAAATTAAACTCATGAGACTTATCCCCCAAACCAGTAGTAACAACATCCTTTTTGCAGTGTATCTTAGCATTAACAGTATTCAAGAAGGGTATACCAAATATAATGGGGCAAAAGTCATCTTGTGGGGAACCAAGAACAAGAAAATCAGCAGGATATTTAACTTTCCCACACAAGACTTCAACATCTCTAACAATCTCAACTTGTGAAATAGTGTCTCTATTAGCAAGCTTAATTGTAACATCAATTTCCTCTATCTCAGCAGGTGCAATTTCATGCATAATTTCTTTGTATAAAGAATGAGGTATTGCACTTGCACTAGCACCCATATCACATAAGCCATGATAGCAATGATCTCCTATTTTAACAGAAATAACAGGCATGCCTACCACAAGTCTATGCTTATTTTTAGTATCAGGCCTAGCAATTCTAGCAACTTCATCACAGAAGTAAATAACATGCCCATCAATATTATCGGCCAAGAGATCCTTAACCATAGCAATAATAGGTTCAACTTTAATTTTCTCAGAGGGTGTAGGTGTTCTAGTATTACTCTTACGAACCACAGTTGAAGCTTTAGCATGATCCTTTATTCTAAGCAGTAGGAACAACAGAATCATTATAAGTGATAGTTTTTTCTTCAACTTTAATAGGTGCAACTACTTTTACTTCAATGGGAGGGTTATATTTAAACCACTTCTCCTTAGGGAGATCAACATGAGTAGCAAAGGATTCACAGAAAGAAGGTACTATCTCAGAGTCAAGTCCATATTTAGTGCTAAATTCACGGAAAGCATCGGTATCCCTAAAAGATTTAACACAATCAAACTTAGGTATTATACGTGACTCCTTACCTTCGTCGAGATCCCAATCTTCAGAGTTGCATTTAATTCTTTCCAATAAATCCCATTTGAATTCAATAGTCTTCATCATAGAAGAGCCAGTACAAGAAGTATCGAGCATGGAGCGATTATCGAGAGAAAGCCGAGCATAAAATTTTTGAATAATAATTTCTCTTGAGAGTTCATGATTGGGGCATGAATATAACATTAACTTAAGCCTCCCCCAAGCTTGAGCGATGCTTTCTTCTTCGCGAGGCCAATATATATATATATAATTACGATCACGATGAATAAGATGCATAGGATAAAACTTCTGATGAAATTCCAATTTCAGTCGGTTCTAGTTCCATGATCCCATATCATCACATAGCCTAAACCATGTCAATGCCTTTACCTTCAAAGATAAAGGGAATACCTTCTTCTTGATAACATCCTCGGGCATACCTGCAAGCTTAAATAATCCACAAACTTCATCCACATAGATTAGGTGCAAATCAGGATGCAATGTTCCATCTCTTGTGAAAGGATTAGCTAGCAGTTTCTCTATCATACCCGAAGGAATTTCAAACTAAACATTTTCAGTAGGTTCAGTAGGTTGAGGAGAAACTGTTTGCTCTACTGGTTGGGGTGAAGATACCCCGAACAGGCCCCTCAAAGGATTATGTTCCATAGTAACAAGTGACAGTAAATGTCAGCACACTATATAATTTTTTCCTTACCAAATTCCACCTACCAAAGGCGCTTCACTCCCCGGCAACAGCGCCAGAAAAGAGTCTTGATGACCCACAAGTATAGGGGATCTATCGTAGCCTTTTCAATAAGTAACAATGTCGAACCCAACGAGGAGCAGAAGGAAATGATAAGCGGTTTTCAGCAAGGTATTCTGTGCAAGCACTGAAATTATCGGTAACAGATAGTTTTGTGATAAGGTAATTTGTAATAGGTAACAAGTAATAAAAGTAAATAAGGTGCAGCAAGATGGCCCAAACCTTTTTGTAGCAAAGGACAAGCCTGGACAAACTCTTATATGAAGGAAATGCTCCCGAGGACACATGAGAATTATCGTCAAGCAAGTTTTCATCACGTTCATGTGATTCGCGTTTGGTACTTTGATAATTTGCTATGTGGGTTGACCGGTGCTTGGGTACTGTTCTTCCTTGGATAAGAATCCCATTTATGATTAACCCCTATTGCAAGCATCCGCAACTACAAAAGAAGTATTAAGGTAAACCTAACCATAGCATGAAACATATGGATCCAAATGAGCCCCTTACGAAGCAACTCATAAACTAGGGTTTAAGCTTCTGTCACTTTAGCAACCCATCATCTACTTATTACTTCCCAATGCCTTCCCCTAGGCCCAAACAATGGTGAAGTGTCATGTAGTCGACGTTCACATGACACCACTAGAGGAAAGACAACATACATCTCATCAAAATATCGAACGAATACCAAATTCACATGACTACTTATAGCAAGACTTCTCCCATGTCCTCAGGAACAAATGTAACTACTCACAAATCATATTCATGTTCATAATCAAAGGGGTATTAATATGCATAAAGGATCTGAACATATGATCTTCCACCGAATAAACCAACTAGCATCAACTACAAGGAGTAATCAACACTACTAGCAACCCATAGGTACCAATCTGAAGTTTTGAGACAAAGATTGGATACAAGAGATGAACTAGGGTTTGACATGAGATGGTGCTGGTGAAGATGTTGATGGAGATTGACCCCCTCCAGATGAGATGATCGATGGTGATGACGGTGGTGATGATTTCCCCCTCCCGAAGGAAAGTTTCCCCGGCAGAACAGCTCCGCCGGAGCCCTAGATTGGTTCCGCCTCGTGGCGGTGGAGTTTCGTCCCGTGAGCTAGCTTATGATTTTTTTCCTGGACGAAAGACTCCATATAGCCAAAGATGGGCATTAGAGGGCTGCCAGAGGGCCCACGAGGCAGGGGGCGCGCCCAGGGGGTAGGGCGCCCCCCCCACCCTCGTGGACGATGGGTGGCCCCCCTCTGGTACTTTTTTCGCCCAATATTTTGATATATTCTAAAAATAATTCCCGTGGAGTTTCAAGACTTTTGGAGTTGCGTAGAATAGGTCTCTAATATTTGCTCTTTTTCCAGCCCAGAATTCCAGCTGCCAACATTCTCTCTCTTCATGTAAACCTTATAAAATAAGAGAGAATAGGCATAAATATTGTGACATAATGTGTAATAACAGCCGATGATGCAATAAATATTGATATAAAAGCATGATGCAAAATGGACGTATCAAGCACCTACACAAACAAACAAATACTTGCGCCCAACGCGATAAAGGGGTTGTCAATCTCTTCACGGTTACTTGCAAGGATGAGATCTGATAGAGATAGGTATAAAAGATAAATAAAAGTGTAAAATAAAGTAAAGGTAAATAAATTGCAGCAAGGTATTTTTGGGTTTTTGATTTTATAGATCTGAAAATAATATGATAAAGATAGACCCGGGGCCATAGTTTTCACTAGAGGCTTCTCTCTTGAAAGAACACATACGGTGGGTAAACAAATTACTGTTGAGTAATTGATAGAAAAGCGCAAATTTATGACCATATCTAAGACAATGATCATGAATATAGGCAGCATGTTCGTGACAAGTAGACCAACTCCTGCCTGCACCTACTACTATTACTCCACACATCGACTGCTATCCAGCATGCATCCAGTGTATTAAGTGAACAAGAACGGAGTAACGCCTTAAGCAAGATGACAGGATGTAGAGGGATAGATCCAATCAATATGAATAAACCCCACCTTTTTATCCTTAATGGCAACAATACAAATATGTCCGCTGCTACCCTTTTTGTCACTAGGTGAGGACACCGCAATATTGAACCCATTACAAAGCACATCTCCCATTGCAAGAAAAATCAATCTAGTTGGCCAAACCAAATCAATAGATCGAAGAGAAATACAAAGCTATCTTAATCATGCATAAAAGAGTTCAGAGAAAACTCATATAATATTCATAGATAATCTAATCATAAATCCACAATTCATTGGATCTCAACAAACGCACTATAAAAGAAGATTACATCGAATAGATCTCCAAGAACATCGATGAGAACATTGTATTGAAGATCAAAAAGAGAGAAGAAGCCATCTAGCTACTAGCTATGGACCCGTAGGTCTATGGTAAACTACTCACACATCATCGGAAGGACAACAAGGTTGACATAGAGGCCCTCCGTGATCGAATCCCCCCTCAGGTGGAGTACCGGAACAGGTCTCCAGATGGGATCTCACGAGGACAGAAACTTGCGGTGGCGAAAAAGTATTTTTGATGTGCCCCCGGTATACGGGGAATATTTGGGTATTTATAGATCTGCGATTAGGGTTATAGATGCCACGATGGGCCCACAAGCTCGGCGGGCCCCCTAGGGCGCGCCTGGTGAGCTTGTGGCCCATCTGTGGCTCTTCTGGCCTCCTCCCGAAGCTTCCTAGGTGTCTTCTGGTCCAAGAAAAACTGTCAAAAAGTTTTATTCCATTTGGACTCTCATTGATATTGATTTTTGGAAGACAAAAATAAGGAAAAAACAACAACTGGCATTGGTCACTAAGTTAATAGGTTAGTCAAAAATGATATAAAATAGCATAATAATGCATATAAAATATCCAAAATGAATAATATAATAGCATGGAACAATAAAAATTATAGATACATTGGAGACGTATTAGTTGTTCATGCATCCCTCGCACGTGGCCTCGGTGGCTCGGCCACCTCATTACCGACCGGCGACCCCGACCTTGCGAGCGGCCAGATTGATCACGTGGTCGCCGCTCCGCTCCATCCGCGCCGCGCGATCGACCTAACTAGTCGCTTGCCTGCCCCTCCGCAGGTCCTGTGAAGATTGTCCCCGAGTTCAGCACGCCCCTCCACCGATAGAGCAACGGGTTGCCACTGCATCGCCCCGTTGGGCAGCAGCACCGCCACTCCGTGGTTCTCCCCGTGGCTGGACCAACTTGCGCTTCGCCCCTTTGGGCCGTAATGCCGCGACACACGGCCCATGCCGCCGCCCCGAGGCTGCCCTCGCGGTTGCACCGACCCGTGCTCTACCGCTGCACCGCCGCTTCAAACCGTTGTGCCGCGGCCCGCGGTCCCCGCCGTGGCCCCGACCCGCCTGCTGCTGTTGTGTCGCCCCTTCGGGCCGTAGCGACACGGCCCGTCGTCCCCCACGTTTCGACTTCCAGTGGTATGCGTCGTGCCGCCTCCCTTGGCATGGGAATGCCATCGTCCGCGCCGGTTTTCGTCATGCTATCGGGTTCCTCGCCTACTTCGAGCATCGCCGCCGCGCTCCTAACCTAACCGCCACCGTCGTCGCTCTTTGTAACATCCCAAATTTTCAATTTGGAATGTTATACATAGGTCATTCATGCATATCATATTTTATTGCATTTCGTTTTGTGATCCTCGAAATCCTAAGACCCTCAAGGACCCTCGGAGAGAGTTGGGGATTTTCCTAGTTCTCATATTTGAACTTTTCTCAAATATTGAAACAAGGATCACTTTGGTTTTAATTATTTTTCTCCCCGAAAATATTTCATATTAAAATTATATGAGAGGAGATAATATGACTTCTCCAAAATAAATGAAATGTTGGAGGAAAAATATTAAAATCAAATTGTATTTTTATTTGGGGTTTTATCGCTATTTTATTTAGATTAGGAAAAATATGTGTTTTTCAAAATTGCATTAGAGGCCCAAATAAATGTTCACCTTGTCCGGCGTATTTTCAGAGGACGGGGAAAATTTATTTCAGGATTTTTGGAGTCCGCTTAGTATTTCTTTTCTTCGTTTTTCTGTGCGTCGGAATATTTTAAAAAATGAACCGACTTACCGGGCCATGTCCGGCTAGGACACTTAGCCCGGGGCTTTATAAGCCGTGCCCCGAGGCCCGAGGCCCGAGGCCCAAGTCACCCAGCTCCCGAAACCCTAGCGCCGCTCGCCCGCCGCCGCCACCTTGCCGCCCCGCGCCCGACCCGCCGGAGCCGCGCCGCCGCCGTCCCGCCGCCGCCTCGTCGACCCGCCGGAGGTAGCCGCCGCCACCGGTTTTCACGAGAAAACCATTCGGTTTTCTTTCGAAACCCTAGATCTCGTTTTTTCTATTAGATCGGTTTTTCCGTCGGTTTATTTATTTTGTGGACGTTCGTCCGTACGTTCGCTTTAACGAACGTCGTTCATCCATTAGTCACAGACAACGATCGTTCGTTTGTTAGCCTGTTCGTCAGTTTTTCTTTTTCGAGGGTTTTCCGCGATTATTTTCGATCGCGATTTCTGCCCTGATCTTATTTTAGTTTATCTTTTCGCTCGTTTATCGGAAACAGACGATTCAAGCGCCTGGATCTTCATCTCAAAGCCCTCTTTCCGTTTAACCAACTGGAACAAGATTTTGGTACTGTAAAAATTGACTTTAGTCCAGGTTAGTAATCGGATCTTGTTTCTTTCGCAGTTTGAGTTTCGTTGCACCGTTTGATTTGATTCTTTTTGCAAACCAGAGTTCTTCAGTTGACCTTTCTGGTTAGATCTTTTATTTGAGTTTACCCGTGCATCCTTGCTTGATTGCTTATGTATGCTATTGTTTGTTTACGATAGAACACCCGGAGTGCGAAGCGTGCTACTACGAGTCTTTAGGATTTGTAGATCGTCAGCAAGGCAAGTAACACTTTGATCATACCCCTTTATCACCCAGTTTTTATGCATTAGTTTCAATCTTCACACATTGCATGAGTATGATCTCTTAACATGTGGGTCTGGGAAGTAGATGATGAGGTAGAACATATTACATGTGTTATTATCAAACCCTTGGGAGTTACTTCTACGTTATGCTTATATTGCCATGCTATGCTCATAGACGTGGATTGGGTTTGAGTGTCTCCATGACAGATGTGAGTTGTTAATTAATGGTTCAACTTAAGGTGGCAACTTTAATACACATCTGGGTGGATTGCTTGTGGGCACCTGGAGAATCCAGTGTTGTTCTAGAGTATCCCGGAGTACCCGTGTGATCATCCTACGGTCCGCCACCCAGGCTCAAAGGGATCATAAGACTATTAATGCTAGAAACTTCTGTGTGCAGCCACAAGCCATTATGGGCTCTGGCATAGTTGAGTAAGTAGAGTGAGCTCTTGAAGAGGTGGACTAGCAGATGTAGGCGATTGTAGGTGTACCGGTCCGCCCGGAGTAGAGAGCAAATGCTTCTGAAAGATTGTGTCTCGGTTATCCGTTTGTCAAACACCCTGTAGTGTGAGAAATTCAACGGAGGAGATCGAGTCTTGTGGGGAAAAGTGCGCAAACCTCTGCAGAGTGTATAAACTAATCATGGTTAGTCGTGTCCCCGGTTATGGATATCTTGAGTATCTGGTTCTTGGATTATCATATGGATCTCATCACTCTAAATTAATTTGTTGGGTTGATAATTACTTTTAATTGGGATTGAGTTGGAGGAACCTTCTCGATGTTATTCAACTACCATGATAGTTAAATAAAATATATTCCTTTGTTGTAGGGAAAAATTAGCTTTTTGAAAAACATATTAACCATACAGCCTCCACCAGCCATATATGCATGTAGTGATAGCATTTATCTGTTCATTACTCTCATGTGTTACTTTGCCAGTATATTCCATGAGTTGACCCGTTTTCGGGTGCAACGTATCATGTTGCAGACTTTTCAGACGAGCAGTAAGATGCAATGGGTCATTTGTCATGCATTCAGCTATATCATTGGAGTTGATGGACTCACTTTATCTTCCAAGCCTTCCGTTGTTATCGTATTAGATGGCCTTAAGCCATATTTATTGTAATAAGTTCTCTCTTGAGACATTCGATGTAATAAGTGTGTGATTGCCACTGTGTTATAAATCCTTCGAGTACTATGTGTGTCAGCATTACCGATCTAGGGATGACACTGAAGCACATAGACTTGGCTATTTCAGGTTGGGTCGCTACAAGATGGTATCAGAGCACACGCTGATTGTAGGACACGACCACTAAGACAAGCCATAGGCCACTCTTCTCTACTTATTTCTGACTCCTCTCCATTTTCTACTCTTTAGGATGGCGGGCTCGAGGAACAAGTTTGCACAACTGGATGAAGACACACCTTTTGGATGACACTGGAAGGAAGTCACTAAGTACCTGAACATTGGAATACCAAGCTTCGCCGGGACCTATACCGCCACTTTACCAGAAGAGGAGTGTTGGATGATTCGAGTTCAAGTTCCAGGAAGGACGTTCACGCCAGTCACTAAACCCATAGAGTTTTCCTTTGATGCACCAACTTAGAGTCTAGGCAAGAGTATGGCAGCCCACATTGCTATAGGGCGCATCAGCGAAGTTTACCACAAGGAGCTTAAGGACACTATCTACCAGATTTGTGGGCGCCGAGATGAGCAATGGGAGATGATCAACACCAGGAAGGACAGATCCATTGTAGCATTCATCCAGGAATTAAACCATCACATTCGTCGCCAGGAGAACCAGATGTGAGCAAGCATGATAGATTTGAAGAAGGCGATGATCAGGTTCATGGAGCTAGAAGAAGAGCTTAAGTCTACACGCGATGGATATGAGAAAGAAATAATGATACTTGTGGAGAGGAATGACAACATGACCAGGAAGCTAGGAGTTTTTATGGGAGACCTCGCGCCAGGAGGAGAAGACGATGAACCCAAGGAGATTCGTTCTGAAGTCTAAATCATCATCGACAACACCGACTCTGACCTAAATAGTAGTGATGATGACTATGAAGACGAAGCTGGAGCGAATATCATGGAGTCTTCCACTGATCAAAATTTCTAGTAGACCACCATACTATTAGTAGTACCCCCCCTATGTAAATATTAGTAGTCCGAGCACTGTAACGATAGTTAGACCGACTGTATGCCCTTGCTTGATTGATTGAGTGATATGATACGATTGTGTTTGTCTCATATGCATATCAGTAGTGTTTTCTCATTAGACCTCATTCTATTCTAATCTCTTCCCTCTAAACCCATCGGATGCCTCCCAGACGTAACCCCGGTTTTTCTTTCTCAATGGAGCTCACTCAGTTGATCCAGCAGCAGAATGCCTTGATGCAGTTGTTAGTTCAGAACCAAGGCAACAACAACAACAACCCACCACCACCACCCCAGTTGACAACTTAGCCCGTTTTCTGAGGCTGCAGCCGCCGGTGTTTTCCAGTAGCACCGAGCCAATAGTTGCTGATGATTTGTTGCGCGGGATTGGAAGAGAGTTGACCACCGCAGGTTGCACAGATGCTGAGACGGTGCGTTTTGGCGCACACCAATTGGATGGACCCACAGCCGCATGGTGGGAGAATTAAACAGCCACTTTTCCTATAGCCAATGTCACCTGGGAGCAGTTTCATCAAGCATTCCGCACAGCCCACGTATCCACTAGAGCTATGAGCATGAAGAAGCGTGAGTTTCGCAACTTACGCCAAGGGAACCATACTGTAGGCCAGTATGTGGAGGAGTTTAGTAAGTTATCCTGCTATGCTCCAGATGATGTGGCCACAGATGCCACGAAGCAGGAGAAGTTTATGGAAGGGCTGAATGATGAGATGAGTATGTAGTTAATGGTGGCAACATTTAACAACTACCAGGAGTTGGTAGATAAAGCTCTCATGATCGAAGGGAAGCAACAGCAGATAGAGAGCCGCAAGAGGAAATATGGACAAGGGAAGTACAATTCAGGAGCTCAGCAGAAGCCTCGCTTTACCACGAACTCAGGAGGGCTTACCCATAACCATGGAGGCCACACTCACAAATAGAGGAAGTTCTCATAATCATAATGGCCCCAGGAATGGGAATGGAAATGGAGCAAGCAGCAATCAGAACCGTTCCAATCCAGCTCACTCGATGCGTTCGGTTTATTCGGTTTACATGGTTCGGTTTTTCGGTTTGTATGGTATTAATACTTCGGTAAATACAGTATGAAATTAAAATACGGTTTGGTTTCGGCATATACCAAATTATTTTGGTATGGTTTCAGTATATACCATAAAAACCAAACCTAATGCGAATTTGAAAATGACGTAATAATAACTTACAAATTTATGACTCAAAACACATACTATTTTACACAAATAGTATATAACTATATATATAAGTGTATATGCTTGCATTGATTCATCTGTTGATGGTTATGGACGTGTTTAGCATTTCAAAAAGAGAAAAATAACTATGCCACAAGAAAAAATTACGTGCTTAGTAGTGAATTTGACTCATGTACAAGAAAAATGACAACTTGTATGGTTGTTTATCTCAAGAAATATAAATTTAGTTTTTACTTCGGTTTATTCGGTTAACCGTTTGGTTTTTCGGTATATACCATATAAACCAAAGTTCAAAACGGTATGAAAAGTTCATACCATACCGAAACTAGAAACCATAAAAACCATAAAATCGGTTCGGTTCGGTTTATTTTTGGTATGGTTTTTCGGTTCGGTTTTCAAATGCACAGAGTGAAATCCAGCCACACCTGCCAAGAGGGACCTAAGCCACGTTACTTGTTTCAAGTGCGGGAAGACTGGACACTATGCCACTGACTGCCCTAAAGCGAAGAACGGAAATGGTAATGGGAGCTCTGGGAAGAAGCCCAATCCATTTAACAAAGGACAAGTGAACCACGTGAACATGGAGGGGGTTGAAGAGCAACCAGATGCAGTTATCAGTAAGTTTTTAGTTAAGTCGTTTACTGCAATCGTTCTTTTTGATACTGGTGCATCGCATTCATACATATCAAGGGGATTTGTGGATAAGTATAAGTTTCCCACTAGAGTTCTTAAGACACCTATGCTAGTAACCTCACCCGGAGCCGAGTATATGGCAAGCAGTGGATATTTTCAGATGCCATTAACCATAGGTAGTCATGTTTTCCCCTCTGACTTGATAATTTTGGAGTCGCAAGGATTGGATGTGATACTAGGAATGGATTGGCTGTCGATGTATGGAGGAAACATCGATTGCGCCAGTAAGTCAATTCTGCTTACTACCCCGGAGGGAAAAAGGATCAAGTATGTATCCAGGCATACGCCAAGGAGAACCCAAGTACATTCTCTCACGGGAGTTGTTCAGGAGGAAGTGACTGTTGTGAAGGATTACCCAGATGTATTTCCAAAGGAGTTACCAGGCATGCCGCTAGATCGATACATCGAGTTTTTGATAGAGCTGTTGCCAGGAACCAGGCCTATATCAAAGAGAACATACCGGATGCTCGCGAATGATCTTGAGGAGATTAAGAAACATATTAAGGAGTTATTGGAGAAAGGTTACATCCGACGTAGTTCATCACCATGGGGATCCCCAGTGCTATTGGTTGAGAAGAAGGATAAGTCTCTGAGAATGGTTGTTGATTATCAGGCATTGAATGAAGTGACAATCAAGAACAAGTACCCTCTGCTGATGATCAATGATCTGTTTGACCAGTTGCAAGGAGCTAAAGTGTTTTCAAAGATCGACCTGTGATCAGGTTACCACCAGCTGAAGATTCGAGAAAAAGGATATACCTAAGACAATGTTCACCAGAAGGTATGGGCTTTATGAGTATACGGTTATGTCATTCGGATTGACTAACGCCCCTGCCTATTTCATGAGTATGATGAATAAGGTGTTCATGGAGTTCTTGGATAAGTTTGTCGTGGTGTTCATTGATGATATTTTAGTATACTCAAAGGATGAAGAGGAACATAAGGAGCATTTGCGTTTAGTTCTCGAGGAACTCAGGGAACATCAGTTGTATGCCAAATTCAGCAAATGTGAGTTTTGGTTGAAGGAAGTTGGATTTCTTGGACATGTTATATCAGGAGAAGGTATAGCAGTAGACCCCACCAAAGTTCAGTCGGTCACTGAGTGGTTGGCACCCACCTCAGTTGGAGAGATCCGCAGATTTCTTGGACTCGTGGGATACTATCGGAGATTCATTGAAAATTTCTCTAAGATTGCGAAGCCTATGACGACGTTATTGAAGAAGGAAACCAAGTTCCATTGGACTGAGCAATGTGAAGCAAGTTTCCAGGAGTTAAAGAAATGTTTGACTACAGCCCCAGTGCTTCACTCTGTGCGTTCGGTTTATTCAGTTTACATGGTTCAGTTTATACGGTTTTTCGGTTTGTACGGTATTAATACTTCGATAAATACAATATGAAATTAAAATATGGTTCGGTTTCGGCATATACCAAATTATTTCGGTATGGTTTCGGTATATACCATAAAAACCAAACCTAACGCGAATTTTAAAATGACGTAATAATAACTTACAAATTTATGACTCAAAACACATACTATTTTACACAAATAGTATATAACTATATATATAAGTGTATATGCTTGCATTGATTCATCTGTTGATGGTTATGGACGTGTTTAGCATTTCAAAAAGAGAAAAATAACTATGCCACAAGAAAAAATTACGTGCTTAGTAGTGAATTTGACTCATGTACAAGAAAAATGACAACTTGTATGGTTGTTTATCTCAAGAAATATAAGTTTAGTTTTTACTTCGGTTTATTCGGTTAACCGTTTGGTTTTTCGGTATGTACCATATAAACCAAAGTTCAAAATGGTATGAAAAGTTCATACCATACCGAAACTAGAAACCATAAAAACCATAAAATCGGTTCGGTTCGGTTTATTTTCGGTATGGTTTTTCGGTTCGGTTTTCAAATGCACAGAGTGACCAGTGCTGATTCTGCCGGATATATGCTAGGATTTCCAGGTGTATTGCGATGCCTCTCGCTTAGGACTTGGAGGAGTACTTATGCAAGACGGAAGAGTTGCTTCATATGCCTCATGACAACTTTGACCGCATGAGTTGAATTATGCCACACATGACTTGGAGTTGGCAGCTGTAGTGCATGCACTCAAGACCTGGAGATATTTTCTTATTGGGAACCATTGTGATGTGTACACGGATCATAAGAGTTTGAAGTACATTTTCACACAGAAGGAGTTGAACCTCAGGCAAAGGAGATGGTTGGAGCTTATAAAGGATTATGATATGAAGTTGCACTATCATCCAGGAAGGGCCAATGTCATAGCAGACGCTTTGAGCCGGAAGAGTTATGCCAATACCTTAGTAACATGAGGTTTTCCAAGGGAGTTAGCAGAAGATTTCAGGGAGCTACGTTTAGAGATTGTTCCTAGAGGTTTTGTTACAACCATGGAAGTTCAATCGACCTTGTTGGGAAAGATTCGAGAAGCCCAGAAGGATGACAAAGAAATTGTCGAGATAAAGGAGAATATGAGTGAAGGAAAAGCCAAAGGTTTTCGTGAGGATGAGCACGACACCTTGTGGTTTGAGGACCGTGTATTTGTGCCCAATAATGCCGAGATCAGGAAGTTGATATTACAGGAAGCTCATGACTCACCATACTCGATACACCCCGGAAACACCAAGATGTATTTGGATTTGAAGGAGCGTTTCTGGTGGACTCGAATGAAGAAGGATATTGCCGAGTATGTAACCGTATGTGATGTATTTCAGAGAGTGAAGGCAGAACATTAGAAGCCAGCAGGATTACTGCATCCTATGCCGATACCCGAATGGAAGTGGGATAAGCTTGGCATGGACTTTATCACCGGATTACCCAGGCACCGATCAGGATATGATTCTATCTGCGTAGTAGTGGACCGCTTGACCAAAGTAGCTCACTTTATCCCAGTGAAAACCACATATACAAGTGCGAAGTTGGCCAAGATATATATGACCAGGATCGTATATCTGCATGAAGTTCCGAGGACCATCATATCAGATAGAGGAACACAGTTTACTTCAAAGTTTTGGCACCAACTGCACCAGACTTTGGGAACCAGGCTGGAGTTTAGTACGACTTTTCACCCGTGGACAGATGGACAGACTGAGAGAGTCAGTCAGATTCTGGAGGACATGTTGAGAGCTTGTGCGCTAGACTACGGGTCCAGTTGGGATGATAATTTACCCTATGTGGAGTTCTCGTACAATAACAGCTACCAGGCTAGTTTGAAGATGGCACCGTTTGAAGCCCTGTACGGAAGAAGATGTCGAACACCGTTGATGTGGGATGAAGTTGGAGACCGCCAGTTGTTTGGACCGGATTTTATTAAGGAGTCCGAGGAGAAGGTTAAGCTGATTCGAGATAGACTGAAGGTAGCTCAGTCCAGACAGAAG
Organism: Triticum aestivum; assembly: GCF_018294505.1. NCBI lineage: Eukaryota > Viridiplantae > Streptophyta > Magnoliopsida > Poales > Poaceae > Triticum > Triticum aestivum. Next base: position 118,530,922 of record NC_057803.1, read on the forward strand.
AGTTATGCAGACTCGAAACGCAAGGAGGTAGTCTATGAAATCGGAGACAGAGCATATCTGTGAGTGTCACCTCTGTGATGAGTTAAGCATTTCGGAGTTAAGAGAAAGTTAGCCCCGAGATTTCTAGGACCGTACCGTGTTTTGGAACACATGGGAGAGGTTGCCTACAAGTTGGAGTTACCTGAAGGACTATCAGGAGTTCATGATATGTTTCACGTTTCCCAGTTGAAGAAGTGTCATGCTGAGATGGCCGATATTCCTCTAAGAGATACAGTGCCCCTGGAAGCAATTCAGTTAGACAGTGATTTGACATATGAGGAGAAACCAGTCAGGATTCTCGATTTTGCCAGTCGAGTTACCCGCAGCAAGGTTATCAAGTTTTGCAAAGTTCAGTGGAGCCACCATACCGAGGACGAAGCCACCTGGGAAAGAGAGGATGATCTACGCAAAGACCACCCACACATATTTTCTAGCCAACCCGAATCTTGAGGGCGAGATTCATCTTAAGGGGGGTAGGTTTGTAACGTCCCAAATTTTCAATTTGGAATGTTATACATAGGTCATTCATGCATATCATATTTTATTGCATTTCGTTTTGTGATCCTCGAAATCCTAAGCAACTCAAGGACCCTCGGAGAGAGTTGGGGATTTTCCTAGTTCTCATATTTTAAATTTTCTCAAATATTGAAACAAGGATCACTTTGGTTTTAATTATTTTCTCCCCAAAAATATTTCATATTAAAATTATATGATAGGAGATAATATGAATTCTCCAAAATAAATGAAATGTTGGAGGAAAATATTAAAATCAATTTGTATTTTTATTTGGGGTTTTATCGCTATTTTATTTGGATTAGGAAAAATATGCGTTTTTCAAAATTATTTCAGGATTTTTGGAGTCCGTTTAGTATTTCTTTTCTTCGTTTTTCTATGCGTTGGAATATTAAAAAAAATGAACCGACTTACCGGGCCGTGTCCGGCTAGGACACTTAGCCCGGGGATTTATAAGCCGCGCCCTCGAGGCCCGAGGCCCAAGTCGCCCCAGCCCCCGAAACCCTAGCGCCGCCCGCCCGCCAGCGCCGCGCGCCGCCGCCCGCCTCCCGCCGCGTTGCCGCCTAGCTCGCCGCCACGCCGCCTTGCCGCCCTACGCCCGACCCGCCGGAGGTAGCCGCCGCCGCCGGTTTTCGCGAGAAAACCGTTCGGTTTTCTTTTGAAACCCTAGATCTTTTTTTATTAGATCGGTTTTTCCATCGGTTTATTTATTTTGCGGATGTTCGTCGCCGTTCATCCATTAGTCACAGACAGTGAACGTCCATTCGTCAGTTTTTCTTTTTCCAGGGTTTGCCGCGATTATTTTTTATCGCGATTTCTGCCCTGATCTTAGTTTTAGTTTATCGTTTCGCTCGTTTATCGGAATCATGCGATTCAAGCGCCTGGATCTTCGTCTCGAAGCCCTCTTTCCGTTTAACCAACTTGAACAAGATTTTAGTATTGTAAAATTTGACTTTAGTCCATATTAGTAATCAGATCTTGTTTCTTTCGCAGTTTGAGTTTCGTTGCTCCGTTTGATTTGATTCTTTTTGCAAACCGAAGTTCTTCAGTTGAACTTTCTGGTTAGATCTTTTTATTTGAGTTTACCCGTGCATCCTTGCTTGATTGCTTATGTATGCTATTGTTTGTTTACGACAGAACACCCGGACTGCGAAGCGTGCTACTATGAGTCTTTAGGATTTGCAGATCGTCAGCAAGGCAAGTAACACTTTGATCATACCCCTTTATCACCCAGTTTTTATGCATTAGTTTCAATCTTCACACATTGCATGAGTAGGATCTCTTAACATGTGGGTCTGGGAAGTAGATGATGAGGTAGAACCTATTACCTGTGTTATTATCAAACCCTTGGGAGTTACTTCTACGTTATGCTTATATTGCCATGCTATGCTCGTAGACGTGGATAGGGTTTGAGTGTATCCATGACAGATGTGAGTTATTAATTAATGGTTCAACTTAAGGTGGCAACTTTAATACACATCTGGGTGGATTTCTTGTGGGCACCTGGAGAATCCAGTGTTGTCCTAGGATATCCCGGAGTACCCGTGTGATCATACTACGGTCCGCCACCCAGGCTCAAAGGGATCATAAGACTATTAATGCTAGAAACTTCTGTGTGCAACCATAAGCCATTATGGGCTCTGGCATAGTTGAGTAAGTAGAGTGAGCTCTTGAAGAGGTGGACTAGCAGATGTAGGGGATTGTAGCTGTACCGGTCCGCCCGGAGTAGAGAGCAAATGCTTCTGAAAGATTGTGTCTCGGTCATCCGTTTCTCAAACACCCAGTAGTGCGAGAAATCCAACGGAGGAGATCGAGTTTTGTGGGGAAAAGTGTGCAAACCTCTGCAGAGTGTATAAACTAATTATGGTTAGCCGTGTCCCCGGTTATGGACATCTTGAGTATCTGGTTCTTAGATTATCATATGGATCTCATCACTCTAAATTAATTTGTTGGGTTGATAATTACTTTTAATTGGGATTGAGTTGGAGGAACCTTCTCAATGTTGTTCAACTACCATGATAGTTAAATAAAATATATTCCTTTGTTGTAGGGAAAAATTAGCTTTTCGAAAAATATATTAACCATACAGCCTCCACCAGCCATATATGCATGTAGTGATAGCATTTATCTGTTCATTACTCTCCTGTGTTACTTTGCCAGCATATTCCATGTGCTGACCCAATTTCGGGCTGCAACGTATCATGTTGCAGACTTTTCAAACGAGGAGTAAGATGCGATAGGTCGTTTCTCATGCACTCAGCTATGCTGTTGGAGTTGATGGACTCACTTTATCTTCCAAGCCTTCCCTTGTTGTAGTATTAGATGGCCTTAAGCCATATTTATTGTAATAAGTTCTCTCTTGAGACATTCAATGTAATAAGTGTGTGATTGCCACCTTGTTATAAATCCTTCGAGTACTTTGTGTGTCAGCATTACCGATCCAGGGATGACACTGAAGCACAGAGACTTGACCGTTTGAGGTCGGGTCGCTACACTCTTCTTCGGCTGCCGCCGCTACCCCCGTAGCCACCGCCACCGCCCATCCATCCCCTTCGTCTTCGTCCAACACCAGCTCATTGCCAGCGTCGTCGTCATCTTCCCTGACCATTTCGTCTAGTCCGACCGCCGTTGGTGACATCGGCCCCACGCGATTGGCACCACAACCGTGGTCAATTCTCCTTCTTTTCTGGCCCCTCCGACTCCTCGACATGGCGTACAGCGCGTGCAGGTCCCTCGTCTACGCATGCCCGGTGCTGGCAACACCGATGTGTGCCTTTGTTCACGACGTGTCCCCGGACCTGGCAAGCCTGGTGCAACACTTTGTCAACTTCGTCTTCGTCCGTCTACGCATGCCCGATGCTGGCAACACCGATGCGTGCCTTCGTCTACGACGTGTCTCCAGGTTTGGCAAACCCGGTGCAACGCCTCGTCAACAATGTCTTCTTCCCGGCGCACCACTACTTCAGCACCATTGCGCCCATGACTAACTCGGCGGCTCCTTGCGCCCGCGGCTCCACGACGACTTCCTCGACACCGTCTATCCCGACCCAACATCGACCACGACATTCTTTGCATGGATATATCGACCATAGCTACACCACCCTATGCTCTCGGCTACCTCGACAACGGCACAAAGACTACCGCCTTGTTTGAGCAACCTCGCCAGTTTCCACTCCAGCCACGACTTCTGCGATGCATCGACCGTTACGACTGTGTGTGTGGGGGAGGCGTGTCCGTCGGCTTGCCTTCGAATTCTTCTCCAGTTCTCATTGTCTGCGTCGCTACCGTTGTGACTGCGAGGGGGGAGGGGGTGTTGAGTATTACGATTATTAGGAAGTATAGGATAGACTAGGATTTGGTCCTGCCTTGTCTTATACTTCAAGTTGGTCGTTGTACTCCTATATATATGACCACGAGGCTCAGGCAATAATACATTGATTCCACCAATCCCTCTCTGTTCCTTCTAACAATATCTATTTCGTGCAAACATGAATCTCTCTCCTCGTCTCTTCTCCTACTTCCACTCTTTCCCAAATTGCTATTTTTGATGAGCTCAACCTTCGTGAGGAACACATTACACGTCGTCCTGTTGGCGGAGCCTCGTGTTGCCGTCATTATTGCCCCATCGTGATTATTTCACTGACAATATGTATAGGGGTGTTTTTGAAGGGCGGTGTGTCTATCGAAAGGTATAGATGGGAGTACTCACAAAGAATTATGCATATGGGCCCTCGTTGGAGGAGGTAAGGGCATCTCCAACGCTGACCCTCAAAACGCTCGCAAACGTCTGGACCGAGGTTCAGACGCTGCAAGCCATCCAACGCGGGGCCCCATCTGTCCAGGGACGCGACCGCTTGTCCAAAATTCCACAAACCGTATGCAAACTAGAGAGAGCTACCTCGGTGGCCGCAGCGGTCGAGGCTCCTTGCCATGAAGCATCGTGTCGGCGGAGGAGAGGGTGGCCAAGGAGGCGGCGCGATGTTCGTGATATTTGACGAGGCATCGACCAGGGTCCTCACGGAGGCCTGGGTCCGCGATTGGTCAGTGGCCACCGCGGAGAGGTCCATGCGGCGACTGCTTCGTCGACATGGACCTTGCGCAAGATCACGGAGGAGATGTCGCTTAGCGACACCTCCGTCATCGCCGACAAGGGAAGGGGCAGGGTTCCCCGACCAGGGGCGGTGTTGGTCGAGGCGGCCCTCCACACGGCGCATGAGGAAGCTGAGCGGCTCCTTCATGAGCGCCAGAGCTTGCCAAGATCAGGGAGGAGAGGTCGCTCAGCTACACCTCTGTCGTCGGCGGCAAGGGAAGGGGTAGGGTTCCCCGACCAGGGTCGGTGTTGGCCGAGGCGGCCCTCCACACGGCACATGAGGAAGCCGTGCGGCTCCTCCACGAGCTACAAACGGCGGCCTGGCAGAGCTGTTGGGCCCATGTGTCCTTCCGCTGCTGGAAGGACCACTCCGACGATGGCGACACGGGCAGCGACGAAGGTGCCGCCGGCCAGCCTTGCCAGACGTATGAGGTCATCGTCCACTACAAATTAGTTTAGTTTTTGTTTTAAGTTTTAGTTGAACGGATGAAATTTCATCTGATTTATGTAAATTATGTGCCCGAACTTATGTCTGTTTGCATGAATTCTGCAGTGTTTGCATGAATTATGTCCAAATTTGTTTGTACTGCGGGCAGATGTTGGAAATGCCCTAAAGCCGTCTTGGTGTTGCCCTTCTATGTTTTCTGACGTATCCTTGGAAAAAGAAATAGCACTTAATTTGATCTTCCGGTATGTTGCTTTTTTCTTTTAGACAATTCCGTTATGTAGCTGAACATGCAGGCTACTGATTTTATTACATGTAACTTGTAACATGTGTACAGTCGAAGTTTGATTACTCGTTATTGGCGAACAGATTTGTGCAAGCTAAATTCGGATCCTGCATAATTATTGGATGAATCTCGGACACATACTTTTAAAACAACTTTGGCAAAACCAAAGGTATGCACAAATTCCTGGGATGAGAACCTCACCAAGCATTAGCAATTACCATATGATATTAAGTCCAAACAAAACAGTCAACACTTACTTGACAAGATCACCTGAATGCAGCTCGTAAAAGGAATACACGAACGCCACTGAAAATTGGTAGTATCTGTTTTTTATATTCTCCAAAAATTCTTTTGAGAAATTAAAATATTACTTTAATTAGTATAACTATATGTAACATAGCAGTTAAAAAAACTATATGTAACATAAAATTGTATTAGCGTACCCTAAAAAAAATATGTCTCTAAAACTACTGAAAATCCCGCAACAATCGTGCGGGTCATCATCTAGTTACCATACATGAAGCATTGAGGTCTCAGGAAGTGGCTGGAGCACTCAGGGGTCAGGGCTTGGGAAGTGGCAAGCTATCTGTCACTCGTATATCTTCGCTTCCACCTCTGATGGCAAAGTATGTGACATGTCACATCTAGCAGTGGAGATGTAATACCACACTCAAGGCCACCAATCGCAAATAACAAGTGATAAAAGTATTTAAACAAACTGCTCCAATGCCACTGCATAATCAAGCTTCCCATTACACGGAACAACATTATTCAAGTATCACAATGTCAGTGCCAACTAAACACCCTGATTTACGACCATTTATGCTTGTTTCAGAACACCACCATCACTCAATGTGATTTACACACAAATCGACACCTTAGCTGCCACGGTAAGTGGTAAAGGAAAAGGGAGAATGCAAAAGAGGAACATGGAAATGCTCGGTCGTCTGGCTTCTTTTTATCTCAAATATGATGCTCACGTAAGGGAAGAACCCTGATGGTGCATACTTGGAGGTATTGAAACTTATGCGATAGAAACCAGGAGCGACATTGTCAACGATATCCATCAGCTGACCGCTGCGTCCATCATTGTTTGTGACCGAAGTGCCTAGGGTTGTCCATCCCTTGAATTCTTTGTTGTCAAATGCCGGGGTACTTGACGCGTCCTTCCACATCTCCAGGTGAACTTCAATTCCAGCTGCTGGCGATCCAAGAGCCGTGTCCAGCACATGGGTTGTGATAGGAGGGCGTGTCCGGTTGGAGCTACCTGTAATTTCAGGAGCTTTATTGGCAGAAAGCTGGGAAAGAGCTCCAAGGTGTGCACCAATAATCCGCATCCGATCTATTTGAAATTTTTAATGAAGCTTAAGAAAGCAAAATTACCAAAAGTTGCACAGATATAAAAACTACTATTGATAGTTACACTGTCATAACTGCATAAGCAAAGTACACAGAACAATCCAGATAATCATGGAGGTACAGACTACAAACAATTCTGGTCCAAGAAATTGATAATAATCCATGCCCAGGAGTTGTCTTTCCAGTGCGCAATCAGCAATGACAAACTATTTTCAATGTTAAGAATGAATCTGGCATTTATCTCTTTCATGTAGGCTATAGTTTCTATTTGTCAACAGACAATTCAGTTGCCTTCAGATAAACAAACAGAGAACCACGTTATGCAAAGTTATTGTTTGTAAGGTTACAAAGAAAGTTATTGTTTGTAATAACTGCAATAGTAGATTTTTATTTAGAGCATCTCCAACAGGCACCCCAAATCTACCTCACGTGCTAAAAACCAGTGTTTGTGTGCGCCGGAGGCAAAAAAAAAATCGCTCCAGCAGGCGCTGTAAAGTAGAGCGCGCTTAACAAACTTTAGCACACGGGTGTGCGCGCGGGCTGCGGAGCTGCAAATTTGGGGCGCCGGATTGTGCGCGCGGGCTGCTGCAGGTGGGGCCGCCGCATTGGGCGCCGTGTTTTTGTGCGTCTGGAAAACCTCCTGCACGCAAAAACACTATTTCGGCGCTGCAAAACTTTTTTAGCGCGCTGCGCCACCGCGCGTCTGTTGGAGATGCTCTTAGTATCAGGCATTGGCAAACACTAGTCAGTATTCTAATGTTTGCAGATTAGATATATACCCCTATGGGGCGCATCCATATTTTCAGCTCAAAGTGAAAAATTACAAAACGTCAAAACAATTCAACTGGTGCCTTTGCATGTACTCCCTCCGTCCCACAATATAAGAGCGTTTTGCAAGTTAACATAGCTTGCAAAACGCTCTTATATTGTGGGACGGAGGAAGTAGCAGTGTAGCACCAATGTACGGAAAGACCAAAAACACATTGGCTTCGTTTGGATATGTATGTATTGGGGGGCTGGGAATTTGCATGGAGTCCAATACTAAATCAACCTTTGTATTGCAATGGGCTCCAATACCAATACAGATGTTTGGATGTACAAAATATTGCAGGTTGAAATTGCTCACTCAATTGAACTGGCTTATGAAAGTGAAAGGACGGAAATTACAGACTTGGTAGCATTGAACAAATAGACCAATAAGACACCAATCTCAGGAAAGCACGAGCATGCGAGGTCAATATCGTTCAAGTTTCAACTATAGGATACATAAGGAAAAAAAGGTGCAAACAAGTGGATAAAGAAGAGCAGATGTCCATTTTACCACAGAATGAGTCAACAGATAATTCAATACCTGCAGCTTTATCCGGTTGGCTAATATGATTTTCACCTGAAGTAGGGGGAGCAGCAGTTTCTGCTGAGAAAAGCTTTGTAAGACGCAGCTCACTTATCTTCAGTTCTTCCTCTGCCGCAGCCTCAAGCTCAACAATTGGCCTATTTGCATAACGCCTCTGGAAAGAGAAGCAGGATGATAAGATAACTTCAAAATCATTACAGAGATAGAAAGAAAAGCATTGTATCAAGGCTTTCTACTAATATGATTTTGTGATCAAGTCATAGCTCGCGCAGTGCACTGTATCAGGGCTAAACTCAAAATTAAATACCCCAGGTGATGCCAAAAGCCAAAGGAACAGAATTTAATTCCAATACAAAATTTCTGGTCCATCGAGGAAGGCCGCTATTGTCATTCAGAAAACAGCAGTTCTTCCATGATTCTGATTTTACTGGTATTCCACAGATAACAATACCGTAACAGCTAACAGAGAGGGCTAATAGCTTTCTTTTGAAGACAAACCATGTTACTGATGCACAAATTGTTGAGATGACCTGAACAGGCATACATGTAAATTACAGAAACCAAATATTGGAGTTTAGGATAGACATATGCAGACCTTAAGCTCAGCTAAGACCTCAGGGGCAGTCCTCCCAGACGCGCATATCATGAACACAAACCCAAACTTCTCCCTGTATTTGGCATTCCACTCGGATAACTCCTGGAAGAGTTGCAAGAAACCGAATTGAGTCCACAAATCAGATCACAGATGCAAGGAACACAGTGAACAACGTAGAACCTGCGCGGTCGAATCAGTGGCTGTGGAAAGCGCAGCTGATTGCTCTTCCTTGCTCCACCTGCAGTGACTAACGATCAGTAACAGAAAGAAGCGAACATTATTGAGCCCAGCAGAAGTAGAATTAAGGAAACTGACTTGGAGACGGATGAGGAGGTGGTTCCAATGGGCGGGTGAGCAGCGAAGGCCTCCAGCCATCCAGTCACGTCTACCTTGATTTGTTCCACGCCGATCCCGATTACACGCAGGTGAGCAGCATGTATCAGTACGGGAAGTGAGGGGTATTCAGACAGGAGGATGGGCGCAGGGAAGAGAGGTTCGGAGATGGAGAGCTACCTACCTCGTTGAGCCAGATGCAGCGGGCGGCGAGTAGTGCGTCGGCGAGAGAATCGAAGGGGGAGGCAGCGGCCAGTGCAGCAGCAAAGCGGCGGCTGCCGTTCACCCTCAGCACATCCTCCACAGTCAGCGGCCTCAACGTCGCCATCTCAACTGGTTGATTTGCTCCACTACGCAAGACAGTGTGTTTGATTTAGAATTAGAGATGTTGAATGGGAGTTGACGGGTGAGGAGATTAAAAGTTCACTCGTTGGTTATTGGAAATGGGAGTTTAAGGTTGTGTTTGTTTGGGGTACCCAAAATCAACAAAATAGTGTTTTCCTACACAATGCATGTTCATGTCAAACAGGACACACAACATTGTCAAATGGAGTTGTGTGATTGTTTTAAAGAAACGCCTGCTGGAGGATGAGGAAACCTTTTGAACAATTTTTGAATATACAGCCCCCATATCACTGAGCTTTCATGCTGAATATATAGCGTTCGTATCATCCCAGCGATTTCTTATACTGTTTCGTACCAGTCCACATTATTAGCAGAGCACACCCAAGCTGCACAGCACACGCAGAGACATGCACAGAGCACACGCCAAACACATGAATCTTATTTGCTGCTTCGTTTGATTTGAAAAAAATCACTTGTCCTGGTTACTAGAAAGACTAGTAAAGGTGAGAAGCAAGACTAAGCCAAGGAGCATCCTCAACCTGTATTTTACTGGTAATTTACGAGGTCAGGCACACTGGAATTTACTTCAGAAGCATTTTCCTGTAATGGGTTGTGTCACCCACGATTAGTAAACTCTAGAAAATGTATGTTGTGATGACTGAATAAGTTAGCTAGCACATCTCTGAGAAAAATGGAGAGAAAGCCCGTTCTTAATAGCCCACAGTTGCTGTGATCATTGCTCTGTATGAACGCACAGAGATGAGAGAGGGAGAGGAGTTTAGGGGCGCTACCTTGGGCCTCGGTGCGTGGTGGCGAACGCAGAGGCAAGAGAGGAGTTGACGAGGAACGGCGGAGCAGGGCGGCCGGCGGCGTCAGAGTTTAAGAGGAACGGGGCGGCGGTGTCGGTAACCTCGGGTGTTGGGCGCGGAGGAGAAACGGAAGCTCGGGGGGGGGGGTTTGGGGGCGGATGGATCCGATCCACCGGCCGGAGGAGCGTAGGGAGTCTGGTCGCCGGAGATCTCTCGGGTGGAGGCAGCTGCAGGACGAGAGGATACCAAGCCCCAGTGAGTTCTATCGGGATCGGGCGAGAGGGCGAGGAGGGGAGAAACCGATCGAACCGTGTTGTGTAGAGCAACTCTACCACATGCCGTATGAGAGCATCTCGATGTGCTATAATCCAATCGTTTATACGTGCCGCCCGCAAAAATATTTGCAGTATCTAAAAATAAATAAAAATCAGGAGGTACTGCACAACTGTACCGCAAAGAAAAACCGGCTGAGGCTTCGGCGCTGCTCCGGCAGTCCGTCTACCCCGACAACGCTCCGGTGGTCACCGTCGACCTCCTCCGCCTGCTCCGGCGACATTTCGGCAGTCCGCCTACTCCGGCTATGTTCTGGCACTCCGCTGCCGAGCTCCTCCGGCGACGCTCCGACCGTCCTATGCCGAGCTCCTTCGCCTACTCCGGCGCTAATGGGTTTAAGATTTTAATATATAGAAACTTGCAAAACGAATCAAAAACTGTAGATTTGAGATATGCAAGGGATAAGAGCATTCCTAGCAGATCTTATAACCGGTCGGTCCGTAAAAAGATTTTATGGGACCATGAGCACTCCGGCAGAACAGTTTTCATAAACCCGTCTCGCAAATGTTTTGCAGGACGCGTTTGCGGGATCTGTTCCGCACCGGAGGGCCCACGTCCCGCAAATACAATCATAGGCACGTATTGACAAGTTCATCATTACTAGTGCATAAAAATTAGTTCATCATCATATATATACATCGCTAGTTTATCACATCCAAAATCATGCGCAATATACGAGGCATCAAGTTAGACTCAGAAATGTGCGATAAAACAAGACAAAAGATGTTCAAATGACATAGAGCAATCAAGCAACATCCTCATTGCTGCGAAGAACGTCACCACCAACACCGCCCTTACCACCTCCATCGCCATCATCCACATTGATCGGAGAGTTCGCACCATCATCTTCACGAACTTGGACCGGAGAGTGAGCACCACCATTCTTACAAACTTGGACCGGAGAGTGAGCACCACCACCAGCACCACCATCACCACCATTCACATGATTTGCCGAAGCACCACCACCCATGCCGAATCCACCATCACCACCACCCATGTCGAAGCCACCACCACCACCAATGCCGAAGCCGCCACCACCACCACCACCACCCATGCCGAAGCCACCTGTCGATGTCAAAACCGGTAGATCGCGGGTAGGGGGGCCCAAGCTGTTAGATCGGATCGATGGGTAACATGAGAAGAACACACAGGGGATTTACCCAGGTTCGGGCCCTCTCTATGGAGGTAAACCCCTACGTCCTGCTCTTGTTTTGTATTATGAAGGTATCGAAGTAGAGATTTGATCTACCTCGAGATCGTAAGTTATGGTCTAAACCCTAGTGGTATGATGAATGAGCGTATGGATGGTCTCCCTCTACGGGCTAAACCTCCTGGTTTATAAAGGCACCAGGGGTATCTAGGGTTACACATGGTCGATTGCCATCTAAGGATTCACATGCCAAATCTAAATATACTTGAAGTACACGCCAAGTGTTCGGCCTCCACACTTCGAGGATCTCTGGAGTCTTGCTTCCTTAATGGGGTGGTAGTCCGGCCCATGCATTAGTCCGGTTGGGCTAGGACCCCCTAGCCCTAGACACCGTCAGTAGCCCCCCAAACTTGTCTTCGAAGCCGAGGTAGACAATCTTCCTCGGATAATATCTTTAGTTGGGCGGTCTTTGGCTTAGCAGGCAAGTTCCACATCGTCGAACGGGTGTGATACTTCACGAGTCATTCTAACGGATGGCTATCTTCCTTTGGTAGAGGCCCAAGTGAGTCCAGCTATATGCAGCTCAAGGCGTAATGTTGTTTCTTCCAATCACAAGCTTACTTAGCCCCGAAGACTAGCAGCGTAGGGGAGCTCGAGGGTCAGTTATTGGCAGCCTTATACTGAAGCGTCACCAATCCTGACACGACATTCGTCAGCCATTACTTATTCGAATCGTGGTTCGAGGCAAACCTCTTACTGGCACGTCGCATCAAAACAAAGATCGTGCCCGCATTTTGGGGGATATCATCAATCAATCGCTTCTTCCCATGCGGCCATAACGGCATGGTAAGCCGAAATGTGGCAATTTTTACGGCACTAAAGAGGTACGCTTGGCCTTTTACTGGCTTATAAAGAGCAAAGAGGGGGTAAATCGAACTCCACGTTCTCCTCCTGCTCCAGCGCCCAAACCCTCCAAATCTCCTCATTTCCAATCTCGAGTCAAAGCTTTGCCCAAGCTTCTGCACTCGCATCAATGGCTGACACGGATGTGAAGGGAAGGTGGTGGCCTCTAAGGTCACCGACGCCACCATCATCGAGCTTCACACCGCGGGTTACATCCTCGCCAATGCGCCTGACGGGCCCTAGATCTCGGCCAGTGCGTCCCCACTCCCAACCCAGGGGAGTGAGTCATCTTTGTCCCCCACCTAATCCGAGGTCTGGGGTCCCCCTGCACCCCTTTGTGTGGGGGATTCTGTTCTTCTACGGGCCGGATTTCCACAATCTAGCCCCAAATTCCATTCTCCACCTCACCACTTTCATTATAGTGTGTGGGGCCTTCCTCCGTGTGGAGCCGCACTTCGGCCTATGGCTGAAAACCTTCTGTGTCAAACCGAAGAGCAGAGGTGCCGAATTAGCAGAGTGCGGCGACGCCATGGTCAGCAAGCTCCAAAAGCTGATCTAGCTGGAGGGGACCTTCATTGGGACCGTTAAGGTCTGGCAGAAGAAAGAGGGAAAGAAAAGATCCGGCGATTGGTGGGTCTCGCCTGGCAGTGACTGAAAAAAAGGGACAGCCACCCGATCGGAAAAAATGGGTGAGGGTGTGCGTTGAGTGGGCCGGCCTGCTAGTGGGCCAAAGGCCTTGGGCATTTTTTATTTTTTAATAAAAGCAGAAAGGGAAACAAAAATAAAATAAATAAAACTTTTACATAGACATATTATATATCAAAATTTTCAGAAAAAGACAAGGAAAAAGATGAACTATTTTCCAAATCAAATAAAGTTCACAAAAAATCATAAAAGTCAAACAATGCTACTGTTGCAATAAAAACCAATAAAAATCATTTTTAAAATACCAAAATGATTTGAAATTTATTTGTCCTCATTTTTACCAGGAGGGAATCATTTTAGCCTCATTTCATATTTTTATTTTTAGGAGAAAAATAATTTGAATAGAAACCATAATTGGGTTTGAATTTGAATTTAAAACCATATTCAAATCTTTTATGTTTTGCCTTGATCAAATATATTTCAAATGTCTCTAAAAATTTTGAAGGCCCATATTCCTTCTCTCTTTTGAATAGGTTTTCAAAGAATTTGAAATTTCAAAACTCTATTTCAACTAAAGTGAAAAGGAACTTCCTAAAAAACAAAAGGGCCTTCAAATTCATTCTTTGAACTTCCAACTCTCTTTCTCATAATATGAAGAAGTCATTTTATCTTCTCTCAAGAAAATCCTTGAGTTGCATAACGCCTCCGAATTTGAAATATTTTCAAATGGAATTCAAATCTTTTCCAAACCCTTTTTATTTCTTTGATGGAAGAAGTCATGTCATCTTCAGTCTAGGGGTTTGTATTTGATTGAATTTTAATTCATGGAACCCAAATGCAAAAAATAAAAGTTTGGGAAAGTCCTTTTATTCTCTCTCATTCAACTTTCAAAGGTTTTAATTTGCACTCAATTTCACACAACAATCAAAGAAACAATCATAATTACTTATTTAATATAACATTCCAAAATTTAGAATTTTGGGATGTTACAATTTAAGTGGTGGAGGACAATTTATGTCACTGACCCTAGAAGAAGGGAAGGAACATATTGAGAAAATTGCAGTTGCACAGGGATAATGGAATATCGAGGAGCCAGCCAAGCCAAAGGAAAAAGTATACCATATTGAAGACATGGAAGAATTGATCACTAGGAGGATGAACTTCAGGAGACGATGAACAAATTTAAATTCCACCAAAACAACTTCAAGAGTGACTTTCGAAGGTGTATTTATCATAACAAAAATGTAATAACCTACCTATCTCAATAGGTGGAAGGGCTGAGTCAAGCGGTAAAGAACCTCAATAAAAACTCTCGCATGATATAAATTCAATGCTCTCAAATATCCGAAACACAATCTTTGATTCTTCCTCAATTAGATAAAAAGAAAGCATGTTGCTACTAATGAAATCTCGGCTCGTAGTGGCAAAAGAACGTGGGACCCTAAAGGCCAGAGTGGTATGAGAAGGAACAAAGAACAAAGAAGAGAAAGTCAAAGTCAAACCCAGGAAAATAGGGAGCTCAATTCTCTTTGGTGAGGAAGAACAGGTCCACCAAGATTCTCAAGGATATGAAGCAAAAATCGAAAAAGAGGTTAACCCTGATGCTAAAACAGTTGGTGGTGACAATAACGAAGAATAAACTCCGAAAATGGGAAGAGTTGAAGAACCAAGGGTGGAAAGAAACATCCGACCACCTGATCCCGCCAAACAAAAAAGTAAGTAGGCAACAAGAAGGAAAGAGAAGGAAAAAGGTAAGATGAAGAAAACTCTTCCTTGTCCTAAGGCTATTAGGCCACCTTCAAATAATGCACTTTATTCCTCCTTACAAGCAATAGTTGATCTTAGAATGTAAATGCATGTGACTGATATGTTAAAGATTCCCACCTTTGCTAAATTCATGAATGTTGTTGGTAACAATAAGAGGAGTATGAATATGAAAGAAAGGGTGGCTACAATAATGGAGTATCCTTTTGAGAACAAAATACTAAAAAAATTGGGAGACCAAGGTATACCCACAATATCTTGCTCAATCGGTAATCTTGATATAAATAATGCTCTTTGTGATGTAGGGGCAGGTGTCAGCGTGATGCCACTAACCCTTTATCATAAGTTGAATCTCGCTAAATGTATGCACATAAGTATAACCTTGCAGATGGTGGATAAATCCAGAAAGAAACCAGCTGAGAATGTTCTGCTAAGATTGGACGGGCATGGCATACCTACTGATTTTGTTATTCTTGACATGCCTCTCGATGATAAATTATCAATTATTGTTGATAGGCCATTTTTTAATACCGCAAATGTCGTGTTGGATTGCTCTAAAGGAAAAGTAACCTTCAGAATTTGCAAAGAAGAAATAGTGAAGTACTTCCCAAAATAGCCAGGAACGCAAGAGAAGTACGCTCCCCCACCTAAGAAAATGTGCACGGTAAGTAAAGAAAATCTTAGGCTACCTAAGACTTGATATAATGCTAAGGTACGAGGTTGAGCTAGGAACCTAAAAATGGCGCTTGATGGGAGGCAACCCATTGTTCTGTCAAATTTTTATCTCTACTGTTTTGCTCTAATAAATAATATGACAAAAATCTATTGGAAGAGTTGTTTTTGACTTTTTGTCATAGGAGAAATGAAAAGGGTAAAGAAATAAACAAAGGAGAAGGAAAATAACCAAGTGAGAAGAGCAATCAGGAGGAAAGACGGTGTATAAAACAGGCACATGCGCTCGTGTAAGGAAATGAAAGAAACGTCGAAACAGTTCTGTAAGGGCATATTTATCCCTTAGTTGTTTTGGTGATTGATAACAATGCTTTTGCGGACTAATCGTGTGCATTTAGTATTTCAGACATTTCATCACTAGGCACAAGATGATTTGGTGCCCCTCGAAGACTATTGGATACGACGTTTCTCTATGTTTCTTTTCGGTGGATTTGAGTCGTAGGAAAGCCGTACTATTAAGAGGGGGTCCGTTTTGGAAAGGTTTGGGTGGAATCATCACGTACACGTCTAATCCTATAAACCGCCTTTCCTTTGGCACTTTGGAGCATCCTCCGTCTTTTCTTGTCTATGCAAAATGTCATGTTTGCTGATCTGGGGCATGCGGTAGTACTACTCCTAGGAGCGGTAGTACCGGCCTCTGGTGCGGTAGTACCGCAAGTGCCCACGGTAGTACCGCTTCCTTGGAGCAGTAGTACTGTGGCCTCAGGCCAGGTGCTGCTGCGTTTGCGGTAGTAGGGGCGGATGCAATCTTTTTACATCTGCGCCCTACGTGGTAGTACCGCGCCAGATGTGCGGTAGTACCGTGCGCTCTGGCCAGGCTCAGCAGCTTGCGCGGCAGTAGGAGCGGATGTAATTTTTACATCCGCACCCCGCGCGGTAGTACCGCTCCTGGCTTGCAATACTACCATGTCGGATTTTTGCATAGGTCCCAACTCAGCGGAAGTTTCCACGGATGTATTTTTATATGTCGCCTTCCCAAAATTTGGACCATCCCTGCCTTGCGGTAGTACCGCAAGGGGGAGCGGTAGTACTACGCCAGCGGTTCTACCGCCCTCTGCTTCATTGCATCTGGGTTGTCCTGGTTTCTGCTGCTAGGGCGGTAGTACCGCAGGGCCCTGCGGTAGTACCATGTGCCCTTGCAGTAGTACCGCATCCCCGGCGCGGTAGTACCGTGCTATGCAGGCTGAGTTGGTGGATAACGGTATTTGTTCTTCCACTATATAAGGGGTGTCTTCTTCTCCGAGTTGACTATCTCTTCTATCCCCAAGCTCCATTATTGCTCCAAGCTCCATTTTCGCCCGATCTCTCTCCCTAGCCAATCAAACTTGTTGATTCTCTGGGGATTGGTTGAGATGGCCTAGATCTACACTTCCACCAAGAGAAATTTGATTCCCCCACTCATCCCTTGCGGATCTTGTTACTCTTGGGTGATTGAGCACCCTAGACGGTTGAGGTCACCGTAGAGCCATATTCCATTGTGGTGAAGCTTTGTGGTATCATTGGGAGCCTCCAATTAAGTTGTCGAGATAGCCCCAACCTTGTTTGTAAAGGTCCGATCGCCGCCTCCAAGGACACCAATAGTGGAATCACGGCATATCGCATTGTGTGAGGGCGTGAGGAGAATACGGTGGCCCTAGTGGCTTCTTGGGGAGCATTGTGCCTCCACACCGCTCCAACGGAGACGTACTTCCCCTCAAAAGGAAGGAACTTCGGTAACACATCCTCGTCTTCACCAGCTCCACTCTTGGTTATCTCGTGCCTTTACTTGAGCAAGCTTATTTGTGTTATATCCCTTGCTTGCTTGTGTACTTGTTCTTGTTGCATCATATAGGTTGCTCATCTAGTTGCATATCTAGACAACCTACTTTGATGCAAAGTTCAAATTGGTAAAGAAAAGCTAAAAATTGTTAGTTTCCTATTCACCCCCCTCTAGTCAACTATATCGATCATTTCAATTGGTATCAGAGACTCATCTCTTTATTAAGGACTTTTCCGTCTGAAGAGTATGGTTGACACCGTAGACAGTGTGGAGGAGCACTCTGGTGTGAATCCGGTCTCGTCTACAGCCGATGGGGGAACTGCGGCCTCTCGTGAGGAATTCAATGTGGCTTTGGACACATTGAAAACCTCCATGACGATCGAGGTTGAAAGCATGTTTAATAAATTCTTAGAAGGGCTTAAACTATCTACCGCACCGTTGAAAGTGGGTGATCCCACTAACAAGGTGACGGATGCTAACTCCTACAAGGGGGAAGCTACTAGTGAAAAGGCTTCTTCTTCTAGTGGTAAAATTGGCAACGACATCTTTGCCCATGTGGAACCTCCACTTACTTATGGTGGACCGATTCCTTCCACTCATTTGAATCATGCCGGTCATCCCCCTAAGATTGTGAAAAACGAGGACTTTGATTCTTGCGTTTATCGCTTTAAGCGTCATTTGAACCATGTTAATACTAACCTTTGGAGAATCATTGAAGAAGGTTTTTATCCGCATGACCGAAGCAACTTCACCTCTAGAGAAGCCGCGTATAATCAATTCAATGAGAATGCTCTCTTCATCATCCAAGATGCAATTCCACCCGAAGATCTTGCTCATCTCCGACCCTTCACCGTGGCCAAGGATGCATGGTGCCATGTTGTGTCTCTCTACCGGGAAGCGCAAGCATTCAACGCTCCAACTATGAAGTGGTGCAAGATGAAGCCGATGAGTTTGCAATGAAAGAAGATGAAGAACCTCGTGTGCTTTATCGAAGATTAACTACTCTCGCGGTCTCACTCCGAGATCATGGGAGCAAGGATACATATGACAATTGGATCAAGCGCAAGTTCCTCAAGGCCAGGATGCCTTACCACAAGGCCATGTCCTCCATCATTCTTCAAAGGCCGAACTTCCACACCTTGTCCTCAAGTGAAGTGTTGGATGAGTTTGTGGCTATGAGCATCTTGGACAAGACCGCCGACAATGCGCTGTTATGCTCTCAAAGAGCAAAGAAGCCCAACCTTGCCTTGAAGGCCAAGGTTAGTGTGGAAGAAGAGGAGAGCAATCACGAAGATACAAAGTATGCTTATCATGAACACATGGCTCTTGCTTCAAGGCAATTTTGGAGCAAGAAGAACACAAGGCCCAACTTCAACAAGAACAACTCAAGTGGCAGAAAGGTCAAGCAGTGAGTGATGACTTGCTATAATTGTGGGAATGTGAGCCACTTTGTTGCGGAATGTCCGTATGAGAAAAGGGAAGACAATAGTGGCAAGCTCATCCGAAAAGACAAGGCCAAGTCTTTCCCCAACAAGAGCAACTTCACCAAGAAGACTCCTCCCAAGGGGTTGGTGGCACAAGAAGAGTACAATGAGCATGATGATGTTGATGAAGACGGTGAGTCGGTTGCCGTGGCCTCCATTGCCATTGCGACAACTCCACGGGTGTCTCTCTTCGACTCACTCAATGAGAACTTCACCGCCAAGTGCCTCATGGCTAAAGCCACCAACAAGGTAACCCCCAACATCAAAACTACCATCATTAATAATCCTTCTTTGACGGATTGCATTGATGAACATGAGGGGTCCAATGTGAAGGAGAATGAATTTGAGTCTTTTATGAGTAAGCTCAAGGGTAAATCCAAGAAGCACTTCGTTGCTCTCTTGGGACAACTTGGTGAAGCCAATGACATGATCGAGGCTCACGAAGATACCATCTCTAAGATGGAGGGGCATAGTTGTGACTATGATGATGAGATTTTGAATCTTTCCAATGCTCTTAAGGAAGAGCGAGGTCTTCGTTTGGCTCTTGAGGAGTCATACAACGATGACCACGCTAAATTAAAGAAAGATCTTGATCATGCTCTTGTTGTATCTCGTGTGCTAAACTCCGAGAAGGCCAAGCTTGGGGTTGATCTTGCTAGACTCAAAGAGGAGTTTGATTTATTTGACAAGGCTCACAAGGTCTTGAAGGGTGCTCATGCTAGCCTCAAAGAGTCTCATGATCAACTCCAAGTAAAGCTAACCAAGGAGAAATCCACCTTTCCTCATATGGTCTTAATTGTAATGCAAATGCTACTAACCCATGTTGTGAGCATGTGCATCTTGTTGAGGAGAATGCAAAGTTGAAGAAGCAACTTGAGAAAGGCCTTGTGTCGTGCATACAAGGTGAGAAGAACCTCAATGACCTTTTGAGCAATCAAAAGGAAGTTGTGGCCAAGGAAGGAATTGGGTTCACACCCAAGTCCAAGAACAAGAAGAAGGATGACAAGGCCAAACGACCTCCCCCTCTCAAGCAAACTTTTGTGAAGGAGGGAGAGGGTGCTTCTAAGAAGAAGAAGAAGAACAATGTGAAGGGTAGTGATGCTAAGAAGGGCAATGCTACCCCTCTCAACAAAGTCGGCGACTTTAACCCTTCTTATGTCTTATGTTGTGCTAGTGATGGACATGTTTATGCCAAATTTGTTGGTTCTTCTTATGAGTACATTGAATGGTCTATTTGGGTTCCTAAGACCCTAGTTACTAACATCAAAGGACCCATTACAAAATGCGTACCTAAAACCAAGCATTGATTTCTTGTAGGTGTTTGCTTCCGGTGGGGGATCATGGTTGCTCGATAGTGGAGCCACTAATCATATGACCGGGAGCAAGGACTTGGTGGTGGACGTTCACAAGATTCCATCTATGCCCACCAATGTCAAGTGGGGTGATGCCTCGTCCTCTAAGGTATTGGGACTTTGCAAGGTTATCATTTCTCATGGTCTCACGATCGAGAAGGTCATGCTTGTTGAGTCCCTTGCATACAATTTACTTTTCGTTCGTCAACTTGCACTCATGGGCTTTGCCACTTTCTTTGATGCCGATACCATGGCCCTCTTATGGAGCAAGACTCTTAAAGTAGCCTTTGTTGGGCATGTCGAGAATGGTCTCTATGTGATTAACTTTTCAGAGTGACCCACTAAGATCGCGACATGCCTAATGGCTAAAGTTGACGTGGGATGGCTTTGGCATCGCCGTTTAGCCCATGTCAATATGAGATCTTTGCAAAGTCTTCTCAAGGGGGACCATGTCCGTGGACTAATAAATGTTAGTTTTGCTAAAGATCATGCTTACAGTGCTTGTATCGAAGGAAAGCTACATGAAAATGCTCACCCTCCCACGACTATCATTTACTTGAAGAGGCCTTTGTAGCTCCTTCACATGGATCTCTTTGGGCCTCCATCCTTTGATAGTCTTGGGGGTAGAAAGTATTGCTTGGTGATTGTGGATGACTATTCAAGATACACTTGGGAGTATTTCTTCAAGAGGAAGAGCGAGACCCAACAAACCGTCATTGACTTTGCAAATGAAGCTCAATGTTAACACAATGCAAAGATCTTGACAATAAGAAGTGACAATGACACCGAGTTCAAGAACTACACCTTGGATGAGTTTCTTAGTGATGAGGGGATCAAGCATCAATATTACGCACCTTACAACCCTCAACAAAATGGTGTAGCGGAGAGGAAAAACCGGACGTTGATGGATGCGGCAAGGACCATGATGGCGGAGTTCAAGTCTCCATACAACTTTTGGGCCGAAGCCATCAACACTGTGTGTCATATCCAATCGCTACCTCCGCAAAGGCTTGAACAAGACTCCATATGAGATACTCACCGGTAACAAGCCCAACCTCAAGTACTTCCGGGTGTTCGGGTGTAAGTGTTTCATTCTCAAGAAAGGTGTTCGTTTGTCTAAATTTGAGGCTAGAGCTCATGAGGGCATATTTGTTGGTTATGCTACAAACTCCCATGCTTACCGTGTCCTCATTAAGTCCACGGGACTTATTGAGGAGACATGTAACGTGGAGTTTGATGAGGATAACGACTCCCAAGTGGGGCAAAGTGGCACTTGTGATGTAGGTGATGAAATTCCTCCCCAAGCCATAAGAAGAATGGGTGTTGGTTTTATCCTACCCGTTGAGGATCCCCTTGTGGCCGAAGGAGAAGGACAATTTCCACTCACGTGGAGCCATCACCAACCCAAGGCCCACACGCTTCCGAAGAACAAAGTGAAGGCTCTCAACCTCATGAACAAGACCAAGGGAAAGATCAACCTCAAGATGGTGTTGAATCACCAAGTGAAGCCCAAGGTCAAGTTCTCTCATCCAAGCAAGTTCAAGATCAACAGCAAGCTCAAGATCAAGAACGAGCTCAAGACGACGCTCAAGATGATCAAGTAACTGCTCCTCAACTCTCTCCAGAGGAGGAATTAGAGCGTCGTGTCGCCAAGATTGCATCCAAGCTATCCACCAAAGATCATCTCATGACAAATGTGCTCGGAAGCTTAAGAAAGGGGGTAAGCACTCGTAGACAATTAGCAAACTATTGTGAACATCACGCGTTTGTCTATTGTGTTGAACCCCAAAAGGTCTATGGGGCGCTCGAGGATCCGGATTGGCTTAATGCCATGCATGACGAACTCAACAACTTCGAGCACAACAAGGTGTGGAGATTGGTGCCAAGGCCAATGGGGAACCATAATGTCATTGGAACCAAATGGATATTCAAGAACAAGCAAGATGCTCATGGGATTATCATTCGCAATAAGGCTCATTTGGTAGCCCAAGGCTACTCCCAAGTCGAGGGTATCGACTATGGTGAAACCTTTTCTCCCATTGATCACCTTGAATCCATTCGCATGTTAATTGCATATGCTTCTCATCATAACTTTAAGTTACAACAAATGGATGTGAAGAGTGCTTTTCTTAATGGTCCTATTAATGAGTTGGTATGTGTCAAGCAACCCCCCGGGTTCGAGGATCCCTATTTTCCCGATCATGTGTACCAACTCGATAAGGCACTCTATGGCCTTAAGCAAGCCCCACGTGCGTGGTATGACCACCTTACTGAGTTGTTGCAAGATCATGGTTTTGAAATTGGGAAAATCGACCCCACTCTTTTTACTAAGAAGGTCAATGGGGAGTTGTTTGTGTGCCAACTTTATGTTGATGATATTATCTTTGGTTCCCCTAACAAAGCTTTCAATGAGGAATTTGCCGCACTCATGACCTCCAAGTTCAAGATGTCCATGATGGGAGAGTTGAAGTTATTTCTCGGGTTCGAAGTCAAGCAACAAAGAGAAGGAACCTTCATAAACCAAGCCAAATACACTCAAGACATGCTTAAAAGATTCAAGCTAAGTGATGTCAAGACGGCTTCCACTCCAATGCCCGTCAAATGCCAACTTGACATAGATCCCAATGGTAAAGCAGTGGATCAAAAGGTATATCGCTCCATGATTGGCTCCTTGCTTTACCTTTGTGCATGTAGACTAGATATCATGTTGAGTGTGGGAATTTGTGCACGGTTTCAAGCCGCACCTAAGGAAAGCCACTATGTGGCGGTCAAGCGAATCTTTCGATATTTGGCTCATACCCCAAACTTTGGCTTATGGTATCCAAGAGGATCTAACTTCAATCTTGTAGGCTATTCGGACTCCGATTGGGCGGGAGATGAAGTGGATAGGAAGTCAATTTCCGGAGGGTGCCAATTTCTTGGTTGCTCTTTGGTGAGTTGGTCTTCCAAGAAGCAAAGTTGCGCGTCTCTCTCATCCACGGAAGCGGAGTATGTGGCTGCCGGTAGTTGTTGTGCACAACTTCCATGGATGAGGCAAACTTTAAAGGATTACAGTGTCATTTGTGACAAAGTGCCTCTTTGGTGTGACAATGAAAGTGACATCAAGATTTCTCTCAACCCGGTGCAACACTTCAAGATGAAGCATATTGAGATTCGGTGTCACTTCATCCGGGATCATAATTAGGCGAGGGGAGATCGAACTCAACTATGTCAACACTCTTGATAACCTTGCAGATATCTTCATGAAGCCCTTGGATGAAGCAAGATTTCGCGAGTTAAGGCATGAGCTAAATATCATTGATTCGAGAAATGTTGCTTGAACCCTTGCACACCCCACCATACTCAACTTGTTATCTTGTTTAGGTGTAGGCATGGACATATGGGGAGTGTTGTTCTCTCAATGAACTCTTCCTCTCCCCATTATGCATAAATTGATCAACTCTTTCACATTAGCCATTGTTGATGGTACTTGTGCTTCAAAGACGAGTTTTGGTCATGGGCCCAAGGATGATTCTTCGCAGTGCCATACCAATTGACTCAAACATAGGTGGTTCCGGCCACCGCCCTCCTTTTGAAGAGGTTTGGTTGCTTGTTTAGTCCTTGTTGTCTCTTGTCTCTCTTTCTTTGTGTCGTGCTTGTGTGTGTTGTCTCGTGTTTCTGTGTTTTGGTGCGTCCATTCGCTTGAAGGTTGCTTTGCAAAGGCCCTTTGGTCTTCTCTGTTTTGAAACCTGCATTTTCTTGGGCACACGGTACTACCGCGGCATGCCACGGTACTACCGCAGGAACTGCGCACTGTACTACCGCACCCAACACGACAGTAACTTTTTACTGCCGCCTGGGGGAGCGTTACTACCGCCCTCGGTGCGGTACTTCCGCCCAGGCGGTACTACCGCGATGACACGCGGTACTACCGCACAGTCGAGAGCGCGTGGGGGTTAAGAGCGGGCAGGGGGAGTTCCAACTCCCCCATACCCATTCACTCCTTTTCCCCATGTCGTTTCTCTCTCTCCTGCCCAAGAATGGCATTGGAGACCCTCACCAGATCTCCGTCTCCGGCCGCTCTCCTCGCATTCCATCTGGTGGGATCGCTCCCCACCACTTCCTCTTGCCATGGAACAAGGTTTCTCCCCAAATCCCTCTCTCTTTGCTTTGTTCTTTTGTTTCTAGGTTTTTAGGGAGATTGTTGGTGTCAAAACCGGCGGATCTCGGGTAGGGGTCCCGAACTGTGCGTCTAAGGCAGATGGTAACAGGAGGCAGGGGACACGATGTTTTACCCAGGTTCGGGCCCTCTTGATGGAGGTAAAACCCTACGTCCTGCTTGATTATTCTTGATAATATGGGTAGTACAAGAGTTGATCTACCACGAGATCGGAGAGGCTAAACCCTAGAAGCTAGCCTATGGTATGATTGTATGTTGTCCTACGGACTAAAACCCTCCGGTTTATATAGACACCGGAGGAGGTTAGGGTTACACAAGGTCGGTTACAAGGGAGGAGATATCCATATCCGTATTGCCTAGCTTGCCTTCCACGCCAAGTAGAGTCCCATCCGGACACGGGACGAAGTCTTCAATCTCATATCTTCATAGTCCAACAGTCCGACCAAAGGATAGAGTCCGGCTGTCCGGAGACCCCCTAATCCAGGACTCCCTCAGTAGCCCCTGAACCAGGCTTCAATGACGATGAGTCCGGCGCGCAGTGTTGTCTTCGGCATTGCAAGGCGGGTTCTTCCTCCGAATACACCACAGAAGAGTTTGAATACAAGGATAGTGTCCGACCCTGCAAAATAAGTTCCACATACCACTATAGAGAGAATAATATTTCCACAAATCTAATCTGCTGACACGTTTTGGCAGCATGACATCACGCCATGACCCGGTAATTATTTGAACTGTTTTTCTTTAACCAGCCCCGCACATAACGCGAGGCGGTTTCTTGACACGTCTTGTCAAAGCAGAGATTGTGTTCCCCTTATTACGGGATTCTCATTAATACAGACATGGGTAACCCAACCGTGCCTAGGACTCCTAGATCTTAGGCAAGTCCCAAATGTCCACGAGGAGGATGCTTGATATTCACCCTCTTTATAAAGGGACAAGGCTTTTACTTTTTTTCCCTCCCGTGCTCAATCGAATCCTTCCCCTGCCTCGAGTTCTAACACCCAAAGCCCAGGTCAGGTGTCTCGGACCTTCAATCATGTCCGGATCCAGCCTTCAAGGCCGGCGGATGCCCTCCTCCATCACGGAGGAGGACATCAAGAAGTTGAGGGAGGCCAGATATCTGACCGCCGAAATTTTGCATAGACTGCCCGCCCGAGGGCAGGTCGTCCCTACTCCCGAACCCAATGAGAGTGTTGTGTTCGTTTACCACTTCCTCTGAGGACTAGGCCTCGCTCTGGATCCCTTTGTTAGGGGTCTCATGTTCTATTACGGGTTGGATTTTCACGATCTGGCCCCGGATTCCCTTCTTCACATCTCGTCATTTATTGTTGTGTGTCAGGCCTTCCTCCGCATTACCCCTCACTTCGGCCTGTGGCTCAAGACCTTCGATGTGAAGTCGAAGATGGTTGAGGGGCAGTACGCAGCGTGCGGAGGTGCTCTAATAAGCAAAATTGCTGACGCTCCATGGCCAAAGGGTTCCTTTCTAGAGGTGTCCGGACTGTGGCAACGGGAGTGGTTTTACGTCACAGCTCCCCGAAGTGCCAAGTGGGTAGCTGCCCCCACCTTTCGCTCGGGCCCTCCACCATAACTGATGTCATGGATCAGCAGGGGCTGAGCTGGGGTCCAGCCAAGGACGTGCCAATACTGCAGAGCCGTATCCGAGATCTCTTCGAGGGAGATTTCAGTCTGGTTATGGTAATGCAAGTTATGCTGGTTCGTCGAGTCTAGCCTTGCAAACGCCGGCCCCTCCGCATGTGGGAATTCAACCCGGAAGGACCACGCACTATTCAGAATTTCCTCGGCCTGACGCACGAGGGGATGTACAAATCATTCTTCAGACCCCAAATAGAGTGTCCGGACACTACCGAGGACGTGAGCCTGAGCAGCAACCGCACCGCTGCCCAAGTAAGTAATCCCATGGCCGAACACATTATCCTTTTATTTATCATGATATCACTCTGAAGAATCGCTCTTTGACGAGGACTGGATAACAAAGGCGAAGATGATCCGGTGTTCGGACCCCCTTCCTGAAGGCTTGGATAACCCGGTGCTGGAAAAGATGCTCGAGCCAGCACCTTGTCTGGTGCCCTCAAAGGAAGATGAAGGGGGAAATAAAGAGGGCGAAAGCGGGCCTCCATCGCTACCTATTCCAACCGAGGGAATGAGAGCCTCCACGAGGGAGGATAACCAAGGGGAAGAATCTGACATTCTCCCTCCCCAGGGAAGGAAGAGGACTACCTCTGAAGATCCGGAAACCAAGGTTTCCAAACGGGAGAAGAAATCTCCGCCAGAGGGTCCTGCCTCGGAGGGTATTCTTGCCGCACACTGTCCGCGCGGGGATCATCCCTCTAACGAGCTGTAAGTAATGAAAAAGTACTTAATAGTGAAGATATCCTACCTTACTTTTGAGGAAAATAACCGAAGCATTTATCTTGCAGTTCGGATCTTAGCCCTTCTCAGCAGAGCTCGTCTTCGGGGGATCTTCTTCCAGAGATGATGGAGAGCGAAACGCCTCCCCCTGCCACACCGCCTCACGAGGCGGGCGACCTCGAGGTGTCGTTGCAGAGGGTTTCTCCTGATCCGGCAAGGCCAGAAGGTAATCCTATGGCCACCCGAAGTCCCCAGTATTCGGCTCTTGAAGAGAGCAATCAAAAGAGTCCAGCACCATCTGGTATGCGGTCGGACGTACTGAGGGATCTGCTAGAGCGAGCGACTATCTCAGAAGAGCACCATACGTTGATGAGTACGGTGATTGAAAGGATTTCGTCCGCCGAAAGCGGGTTGCATGAAGCCTTTATGAGTCTACTGGCGGGTTTTAAGGTACGCGAAATGATGTACATTTTTTACAGTACCGCACATATTTAGGTGTGCCCTATGTAGATAGTAGCCCCTGAGACTC
The DNA here is from genome assembly GCF_018294505.1 of Triticum aestivum. Classification (NCBI taxonomy): domain Eukaryota; kingdom Viridiplantae; phylum Streptophyta; class Magnoliopsida; order Poales; family Poaceae; genus Triticum; species Triticum aestivum. The sequence continues at coordinate 118,558,270 of NC_057803.1, forward strand.
TGGTTGTCATCGAGAACGGCGGCAAGCAGAGGATCGTAGTCCCAGGTAATAACCAGACTGCCTTTATGTGCAGGTGGTTGAAGCTCCGGTGGCTAGCCGGACTTATTGGTTTGCCGAACTAAAGCGGCAACTCGATGCGGCAGATGCCGACATCGTGCTTGTTAACCAGCGGCTTGACAAGGCACATGGTAGGTGATTTTTCTGGTGAATGTCACAAAGTAAGAGCAGCATGATGCCAGTATCTTTAATATGTGGTGACTGCAGATGGACCTACCACCGTGGAGACCCTTCGGGTGGAGCTTGCCCAAGCCAGGGAGCAAGCAAGGAATAGTAATGCAGCCGCTTTCAAGGCGGCCGAAGAGTTAAGGGCCGAAAAGGCCGCGCATAGCGAGAGCAAAGAAAAAATGGCCAAGATGGCTGTAAAGTTAAAAGATACTGCCGACCGTTGCCAGCTTCTTGAAGAAGAAAACCGGGCGAAGGCGACGGACCTGGAAAAGGCCACGATGGCGAACAAAGACACCCGCTCTGCGATGAGAGCGAAGAAGGAGGAGCTGCGTCAAGCCGGGGATATCGCAGCTGGGAAACCCTTTATACTGCGGAGGAAGTTTGGAGATCCTCGGTATGCCCCTCTGGACCGGCTGTGGAGTTCGGCGGACGCATATCTGGACTTGGCGGCGAGTGTTGTCGATGCAGCCGAATACTTCCTAGATCAAACAGATCGTGAAGTGGACAAGCTATTCTAGTCACAATTTAACGTTCCAGAGCGTCTGCTTCCATTGACTGATCGGCTTGCCGAATGGGCCGAGCTGAATAGATTGTCCGGACTCGCTATGAGGTCCGTTGTGGATCATCTGTGGCTAGAAAGGCCAAAGCCGAACATCTATTTTAGTTTGGTGCAGCAGTTCCTTGGTGGGGTGCCGCGCATTAATGCGATGAAGAGGTCGGCGTGTATAGAAGGCTCGCGGATGGCCCTTGCCCGTGTCAAAACATACTAGGCGGAGATGGATGCCGCCACTGTTGCGGCGCAGGGTTCGGCCATAGGCCGAGTGGCTGCCGAGCACTATTTTGAATAAGTTCTTGAAGGCGCTCGTTCGATAGAGGCCCAGTGCTCGAAGAATATTATGTTTGAGTGACATGTATTATGTGGGGACCCCGACTCATAAGTCGAGATCACCGAATGCACGTGTATAGTGATCCCAGAGATCAATGCTCACTGAACACACAGAAGCTGAATAACAAGAGTCTTACATCCATACATACCGTTTTACACAAGTAGGACCATTATGGTCAAGTCTTGAGTGTATCATCGCAGCGGAACTCTTCAATAACAACTTGGACCCATGCCATCTGCCTTAACCCTATAGGCATTCTGACTGGAAAGCGTCCTAGCTCGCATGTTCGTCACCAAGGTACTCTTCATTATATCATGTTCTTTCATGCCATGCCAATAAAATAACCAGTGGCAAGCCAATGAGTACTTCGAATGTACTCGCAAGCAATCCATGTTTTGGTTCAAGATACAACAATGCATGATATAGGTAAATTTTTGCAGAAAGCTAGTTTTGAGTGCAATGACATGTTCAACAACTTGTAAGACATGCATTAGGAGAATTCAAGTAACCATGAGGACATGTTATAGATATCAACATAAATAGAGTGGGCATCAACCCAACTCAATCATGTCAAGTCCTTTGACTTGACCCAAGTAGATCTTCCCACTTATCCAAACACACACACTGGTTTGTAAACATGTGGACGTAGCCCAAGAGCGGTTACCCAACTGTCCTTGACCGTGGACATGGCTATTCGAATAGTTTTACACTCTGCAGAGGTTGCACACTTTACCCACAAGATCCGGGGAACTTCCGTGTCATCCACGACCCGCGGTACCTCAAGTACCCGGGGTAAGCACCCGATCACTATCTTTCCCTAGACGACACTAACATGGAGTCCACTCGATTGGTAGTAACCCCCGTGCCTAACCTTTCACAACTTAAAATTGTGGAGCCACGCTCCCATATTCATCACATACCACTGGCACGTGGTATCAAAGGTGTGTCCGGTGCCCCATAAAAAATGTTCTTGGCCGCCCTACCTGGCACGACCCCGTCTCGAGAGAGAGCACCAACTCTCCCCCGTCACTAGTAATGCGGGCTCCAAGCTAGTATCGGCCTAGGTAATCAATAATGCCCTTTCCCATATAAGGGTAGAGTGGTTGCGCATGTAAGGTTGGAATAACGGTCGCAACTTAAACCAATCCGTTTTGAAAACAACACACACTTGCCTCAGTACACCACTTCGTCATCAAGTGGCTACCCAACTCATCATCTCCCCCGGGCATAAGTGTCACCCGATGGGGTTTTCGAAAAGTCTTTTGAAAATACTATATCTCCATCACCATGCATATTCCCGTCCCTTTTTGCGTAGCACTACTTTAGCATCCTATCTACTCCCACCAGCATAACCCTCATAAGGAGGTAGGGTCATGCACAATGCAAGTATCAACGAGGAAGTAATAGAGGCAACCCATAAAAGTGGTTACCATCTCATCATGATTCTGATGCAACACTAATAAAGTGCTATATGACATGCATAAAAAGGGTTTCATAGACATGGTCAAAGGGCTGCTTGCCTGGCTCAACAAGGTCTTCTTGGTCTTCAAAGTCTGCTAGTCCAACTCCTTTGTCAGCAACGCAATCTATCGTCGCAAAATAATAGCGAGAAAAGAAATAAGGCAATAATAAAACAGAAAAACCAAAGTGCTCAGAAAAATGTCAACACATTTTTGTTAAATATTAGGATGAAAACTAAGAAGGGGAAAAGTACTAGTTTTGGATTTGGAGTGGCAGAAGAGAAGAAATGGATTTTTAGAGGGGTCTAAATATATTCAAATTTGAATTTGAATATGGACAGTACATAAAAGTTGTTTGGACATGAGTGAAAATTATACCATTAAACAGGTGGGATTTTTATAAGATTTTAGGAACTGGAATTGTTGCATTTGGATAAATATTTAATCCTGTGGAATTTTTGGAAATGTGACAGAAAAAGAAAAGGAAAGGGGGCTCTGTGCCTGCTGGGCCAGAACAGCCGTAGGGCAGCGGCCCAGCCAGCGACACGACCCAGCCGAGCCATCGCACGCGCGCCAGGTTTGAACCTGGCGGGCGGGGCCCAGCTGCCAGTGGGAGAGAGAGGGGGCGAGAGAGAGGTGAGGAGGACAGGCGGGGCCCGCCTGTCATCTCTGACCTCGCGATCAGAGGGCCGGCGTGCTCACCGACGGCGAAGCAGGGCACGGCGGGGTGAGATGATGGCACCGTTGGACTCAGTACAGAGTCGTCGTTCAGGTGGAGGTGGTTGCGGTCGCCGGGGTGGCCTGGTTCGCCAGTGACGAGGTCTTGCGGTGGAGGAGCTTCGGGTGGTGGTTGTTCCGGTCGACTCCGACTACAAACGAGGCGGGGGAGAGAGGGGAAATGATCAGTGGGAGGAGGCGGTTTCAGATCGGGGCAGAGGAGGAGCGGGGAAGGCCTGTACCTCGCAAACTCCAGCAAGCCGAAGTGGCGGAGCTCGAGCCCGATCTCGAGCTCGGGTGCTCCTGGAGATGAACTGGGGTGCGGGGGGATGATTAGGGGAGTGAGAGAGCGAGTGGTGAGGAGAGGAAGGCTCGAGGAGGCCCTTAAATAGGTGAACGATGGGGTGCCGTGGACCCGTGCGCTGGCGAGCTCCTGCTCGTTGCCACAGGGCTGGAGGAGCTGACGCCGTGTCTGGGGTGTTGCTGGGTGTGGACTACGCCGAGGGGAGCTAAGGGAGAGAGCGGGGATGGGTCAGAGACGCCGCGCTTGTGAGCCGTGCCATTGGCGCGCTCGGGCGGCCAGCGCGCGTGCGACCTGGGGCGAGAGGAGGGAGAAGGAAGAGGGGGACCAGGGTTTAGCGTGCTGCGGACGCCGAGGCGCATCGTCGGGCGTGCTGGGGAGGCCCGAGGTGGGCGGAGGCGGTTGGAAGGGGGCGGCTACAGTGCGGGAGCGCACTGTAGCGCGCTCCAGAGCGTGCAAATGGCTGGCATAGCCATTTTTTATGCAACGTGGGCGCGTCCAAAGGTGTCTGGTAGCTCTAGGGGGAAGTAAAGAAGTGGGCTGTGGCCTTGGATGCCCTGGGGAGTTACTAGGAGAGGAGAGAGGTAGAAGAAGAGGGAGAGAGGGGCTGTCCAGGGAGGTAAATGGGGGTATTTTACCCTTCAATCATTGAGCTGAGGCCAGGGAAGAGTTACTGGAGGTAGGAGAGGACTAGGAGGAGTTGTGGTAAAAAGTTGAGCTCAAGGAGAATAGTGTTAGTGGTCAAAATGGTGATTTTTAAAAAGTGGCAGAAGGTGTTTGATAATGGTTTGGGTAAGAAAAAGATTTCCAATTGCCATGAGACTCCACAGGGTGAAATGACACATATAATTAGGGTCTTCCACCAATTTGGAGCTTATTTGGGAAAAGTTGCCAATGCAACTTTTGTAAACCCTAGAAATTAGCAGAAATGAACTTGTGTAGATCTAGTTGAACAAATCACTTCCCCTTGATGCACCACCTGGTGTAGTGGCCTCATTTGGTCATGTGAACATGCTCACAAAAGTTGGGATCAAGGAGAGAAAGTTGGTAGTACAAACTTGTTCAAATTTGATTCTGGTTAGAGAGGGTTTTGGGGCATTTTGGTGACCAAAATGACCTTAATTGACATGAGGCTTTGCATGGTGATAACAATATGCATTTGTGACTTGCTGGATTTTCCTTGGATTTTTATGAAAATATTTCCTGTAGAAATATTTCAAATCCTTGAAATGGGCAGAAATGGTTTTGGGAGGTTTTGTCCAATATTTTGATCATGACCATGTGTTGAAACTCATATATATGGAAAATATATGTCCACTGAGTTTCCCTGAATTTTCTCAAATATTTTTAAAACAATAAAATAATTTTTCCCTAGTAAAGACCATTTCTGGCCTTAAGAAAAAGCTTTTAAATAAAATGGGAAAATAACTTTTAAAATTATATCTTTGTGGTTTATGGGAATCCTTTATCTAATAGGTTTCAAATATACTTTTTGAAATATTTTTCATACCCCAAATCAAGTACTTGTAGTGCAAACCTCAATTTAGGGTTTTTTGGAAAACTAATTTTTGAAAATACTATTTGGCCAAATTATTTTTGTAGGAAAATACTATATTGCACTATACACATGGCATGATCATTGGGCAGAAGTTTGGGGAAGGAGATGAGGTGTAGAAGGTGGAGTTGTGTTGACTTTAAAGAGCACTTAAAAAAAACACAGAGAGAAAACCAACTCCAAATAAAAAGCCAAATAATGCAAAAGTTGTTGTCAAACTGAAAGTGCAACTATCCCTAGGTGGTTTTGGTAATTCATAACAACATATAGCTCATTGAGCTAATGCTATTCCAAGATGACTATTTCAGGAAAGCTCAATGATTGGCATGGCATGGATGTGAAAGTGGAACCCTCAAAATGCGAAGGACAAAGGATTGGCTCAAGCTCAAAAGCTCAAGACTCTTCATTTTATATTTTAGTGATCCAAGATCACATTGAGTCCATAGGAAAAGCCAATACTATCAAGGAGGGATGAGGTGTTGCTTAATGAGCCTCTTGCTTCATGTGCTTAGTGATATGCTCCAAAACCCTCAACTACTTTCCCATATCCACATATGACCTAAACCCTAAGCCAAACTCGGTCCTACCGATTCTTTCTATCCGGCGCCACCGAGTTTCACTTATCATAAGCCACTGCCAAACCCTAGCAATTCGGTTCTACCGATAGGGATCTCGGTCTCACCGAGATGGGATTGCAAACTCTCTGTTTCCCTTTCGTAACTTTTCGGTCTCACCGAAAGAGCGAATCGGTCCCACCGAGATTGCAATGTAAATTCAGTGTTTCCTTTTTGTAACTTTTCGGTCTCACCGAAAGAGCAAATCGGTCCCACCGAGTTTGCCTGACCAACTCTCTGGTTAGCTTATTACCAAACTCGGTCTCACCGAGTTTGTGTAATCGGTCTCACCGAGATTACGTTATGCCCAAACCCTAACCATATCGGTCCTATCGAGTTGCATGTCAGTCCCACCAAAAATCTCTAATGGTCACTAGGTTTACCTTTTCGGTCCGACCGAGTTTGTTGATTCGGTCCCACCGAGATTGGAAAACTGTGTGTAACGGTTGGATTTTGTGTGGAGGCTATATATACCCCTCCACCTCCTCTTCATTCGTAGAGAGAGCCATCAGAACACATACACAATTCCAACTCATATGTTCTGAGAGAGAACCACCTACTGATGTGTTGAGACCAAGATATTCCATTCCTACCATATGAATCTTGATCTCTAGCTTTCCCAAGTTGCTTTCCACTCAAACCTTCTTTCCACCAGATCCAAATCCTATGAGAGAGAGTTGAGTGTTGGGGAGACTATCATTTGAAGCACAAGAGCAAGGAGTTCATTACCTACACACCATTTGTTACTTCTTGGAGAGTGGTGTCTCCTAGATTGGCTAGGTGTTACTTGGGAGCCTCCGACAAGATTGTGGAGTTGAACCAAGGATTTTGTAAGGGCAAGGAGATCGCCTACTTCGTGAAGATCTACTGCTAGTGAGGCAAGTCCTTCGTGGGCGATGGCCATGGTGGGATAGACAAGGTTGCTTCTTCGTGGACCCTTCGTGGGTGGTTGCTTCTTCGTGGACCCTTCGTGGGTGGAGCCCTCCGTGGACTCGCGCAACCATTACCCTTCGTGGGTGGAGCCCTCCGTGGACTCGCGCAACCATTACCCCTTCGTGGGTGGAGCCCTCCGTGGACTCGCGCAACCGTTACCCTTCGTGGGTTGAAGTCTCCATCAACATGGATGTAGGATAGCACCACCTATCCGAACCACGGGAAAAACATCCGTGTCTTCAATTGCGTTTGAATTCTCCAAACCCTTCCCTTTACATTCTTGCAAGTTGTATGCTTTACTTTCCGCTGCCAATACACTCTTTGCATGCTTGCTTGAATTGTGTGATGATTGCTTGACTTGTCCTACAATAGCTAAAATCTGCCAAAACTAAAATTGGGAAAAGGTTAAGTTTTTATTTGGTCAAGTAGTCTAATCACCCCCCCTCTAGACATACTTTCGATCCTACAAGTGGTATCAGAGCTTTGGTCTCCATTTGCTTTGATCTCCATAGCTTTTGGTGGTCATAGCCTTGGTTTCACAACCTAGGAGAGTATGGCGTCTAGCGAGGGAAATTATCACCGTAGAGGTCCTTACTTTGATGGTACTAATTTTGCTAGTTGGAAGCATAAAATGAAAATGCATATTCTTGGACATAACCCCGCCGTTTGGGCTATTGTGTGTGTTGGTTTGCAAGGTGACTTCTTTGATGGGAAAGAACCAAACCGTGAAGCTACCGCGGATGAGTTGAAGATGTTGCAATACAATGCTCAAGCTTGTGATATTCTCTTCAACGGATTGTGCCCCGAAGAATTCAACAAAATCAGCCGTCTTGAGAATGCAAAGGAAATTTGGGACACTTTGATTGATATGCACGAAGGTACCGACTCAGTCAAGGAATCCAAGTTGGATGTGCTTCAAAGTCAACTTGACAAGTTCAAAATGAAGGACGGTGAAGGTGTCGCTGAAATGTACTCTAGGCTTGCTCTCATCACAAATGAGATTGCCGGCTTAGGAAGTGAAGAGATGACTGATAGATTCATCATCAAGAAGATTCTAAGAGCCTTGGATGGAAAATATGATACCGTGTGCACATTGATCCAAATGATGCCCAATTACAAAGATCTCAAGCCAACGGAGGTGATTGGAAGAATTGTTGCTCATGAGATGTCACTTAAGGATAAAGAGGAACTTCACAACAAATCAAGTGGTGCCTACAAAGCCTCATGTGAAGCCCCTACATCATCAAGTGAGAAACAAAACTTCAATGAAGAATTGAGCTTAATGGTGAAGAACTTCAACAAGTTCTACAAGAGTAGAAGCAAAGATAGAAGCTTCAAGTCAAGGTCCTACAATGACAAAAGATCTTCTAGTCGAGAGCGAAACTGCTACAGTTGTGGAAGACCCGGACACTATTCCAATGAGTGTACGGCTCCCTACAAGAGAAGAGAAGATTCTCCAAAAAGAAGAAGCAAAGAATCACCACCAAGAGAGAGAAGGAGTAGAGATGATCGTTATGAACGAAGATACTCACGGAGAAGCAAGGATTCGGAAAGGAAGGAAAAATCATCAAGGAGCTACACAAAACGAAGACATCAAGCTCATGTTGGTGAATGGGTATCCGGCTCCGACTCCGACAGCCACTCCGAGAGAAGTTATCACTCCGACTCCGAAGATACTCAAGATGAAGGTGTTGCCGGTCTAGCACTTGTGTCAACCAACTCCTACGACATATTTGACTCACCAAATGAAGGAATTGGAAGATGCTTCATGGCCAAAGGTCCTAAGGTAACACACCCCGAGTATGTTGATTTCAATAGTGATGAAGATGACTTGTTAGGTGATGATTTGCTTGTTGACAACTCTAGTGATGAATACTATGATGAAACGTCAATTAATCATGCTAATCAAGATAAAACGAATGACAATGATAAGGAGAAGATTGAGGCTCTAACTAAAGAACTAAACACTCTTAAGTTAGCTCATGAAACTATCTTCGAAGATCATCGAGAACTTTTAAGAGCTCATGAGAAATTACGCTTTGAAAAGCTCAATCTTGAGCAAGAGCATGAGTTCTTAAAAGCAATCAATGATGATCTCCGCAAGAAAAGTTCTTCTTACATTGCCAAGCGTTTACTCTTATCCACTTACATGCCTCAAGTCAAGTCTAGTAACAAGAACAAGAAAGATTCTTCCTCTAGCAGTAACAATGATCATGCTAAATCCAATATTGTTGCTTCTAGTAGTTCTCTTGATTCCACTAATGATTCTCTTAGCCAAGTTACACTTGAGCAAGAAAATAGCTTATTGAAGGGAATTATAGAGAAAGGAGTGTACAAAAGCCTTGCCAGGAGTAAGCAATTCGAGGAAATTGTGCGCAAGCAAGGAATGCACCGGAAGAATCAAGGTGTTGGTTTTGAACGAAAGTTCAATGCCAATGGAGTTGAGTGGGAAGAAGATCAATACCCCAAGACAAAGTTTGTTCCTCAACAAGAGAAGTATGATACTTCTTTCAAGGGGACACAAGCTCAAGATGATCTTCCACCACAAGACTACAAGCAAAAAGGCAAGGACAAGCTTCAAGAGGAAATTGATGCATTTGAAGAAGCTCCTAAGACCTTAGTCAAGTGGATTCCCAAGACTACTTCAAGTTCCACTTCATCAAGTACGACTACAACTCCAAGGATTCCCATCAAGATGGTGTGGATCCAAAAGAAGAAGAACTAGAGAGTTCTTGAGGGTGACTCCGCCAACATACTTCACTCTTATCATTTTGGCAAGAACAAGTGCAATCAACTTCCACATCTTGCACTAGTTCAAGGAGTCACAAACCCTCTTGTTGGTAAGACAAGGGACAAGGTAACCTAAAAGTTTTCATGGACATCATCTTGTGTGTGCATCACTCTATGTCTATGGATATCCTTGTTTGTTCCTTGTGGGACTAACCCATGTAGGTATTGAAAGTGCAATTCACTCAAATGGATAGCTCCAAGTGATCTACATCAACATTGAGCATCCACATCTTCAACATCTACATGAAGTCATCATCGACAAAACCCGAGGTTAGTTCATCCCTCTAAGGGGGGATATCACATCTAGGGGGAGCTTTACTCTAAGACTTGAGCTAAAGCAACTCTAAAGATGTGAACACAACAATGCTTTATGTAAAAGTGGTAACCCCACTTGAGCTTAAACGATGAGTATGACCTATGATCAAGTGTTCTCACTTGACTCCTAAGTCAATATACTCATATATAGATGACCTTGTCATTGCAAATTGCTTGATAGATGCTAGAATTGGTTGTGCATGCCTTGTCACATATTTCATTTGCCATCTTATTGTGTGAGCATGCTGGTTGCATATTTTACTCATTCGAGGACATCCACTTGTTGTTTTGATTGTTTGGTTTTATTTCCTTTTGCCAAGTGGATGGACAAGAATGCCTAAGAACCTCCTCTAGCTATCTGTGCTTTTCTCGTCTCAAACTCTATTCATGCTACATCACAAAATTTGATCAAGTCAGATTCGAACCACTCTGTGTGAGGAGCGCTCAGAGTCCCCGATTCGTCATAGACTTAAACTTCCAAAACCTCTTTATGATTCTCGGTCTGACCGATACCCTACTTTCGGTCCCATCGAGATCATTAAGTTGATCTAGGTTTTCGATCTCGGTGCAACCGATTTGAACCATTCGGTCACACCGAGTTGCAACAACTGTATACAGTTTTGCATCTCGGTGCCACCGAGTTGTTCCACTCGGTCACACCGACAGGGTCGGGCTATATATAGTCACGGGCAAAAATTTGGAAATTTCTCCGAACCCCTTCGCCCGCGCGATAGCCTGCTCTGCCAGCTTGGTCTCCGGATCGTCTCCTCGCCGCCAGCTGCCTCCAGTCGCTGGTCTCCGTCGCTGTCAACGGAAATTCAACCCCGCCATTGCCGCCGTAGCGAGTCTCCGCCGAACTAGGGTATGGACTCGATCTTTGTGCTATTCCCCAATCCGATTCTTAGCACATTGTGATCATCATGATTCTTGCCACGTTTGTTAAACTTCTATCCAGTCAATGAACTCGTAGATTAGGTTTAATTCGAAAATTTTAGGGTTAGGTTTCCGCTGAAACCATCTCGGACCCACCGAGTTGAAAAACTCGGTCCCACCGATTTGGCTTATGCCATTGCACAAGTGAGACTCGGTCTGACCAAGAATTACTTATCGGTGTGACCGATTTTTGAACTCTGTGAAACCCTAGCAGTCTCGGTGCCACCGAACTGTGACTCGGTCTGACCGAGTTCACTAGTTTAGGTGCCAAAACTGCTTCGGTATCACCGAGTTTAGAAATCGGTAGATCCGAGATGCTTTCAGTGGGAAACTAAAACTAAGTTTTTGAATTATTCTTTTGCAAAAATCTCTGCATTTTGTGATGCTCATCTATTCTACCTCATCTATAAACTGTTCACAGGGTCAGCAGTCAGCTTGTTCATCATGTCAGACCAGAGTGATAGCCAGAACATGTCAGAAGAGCAAGTGCAGATGAGTGAGGGCACTAGTCCCTCAAGTTCTTCAGATGATGGCAGCAGAAGTACTCCTAGCAATCTGCCAAAAGCTGCCACCAGACAGAGGAAGAAGAGAACCTCAGAATCAGAGGATGAGGATTATGTGGCAGAAGAGGAAGCAACTTCAAAGAGAGTAGTGCTCGAGAAGGAACATGGCTCAGCTCAAGGCACAAAGCCAGGATTGAAAATCAAAAGTCCAGTAGGTAGGCAGCCTATGACAAAGGCCAGAGCCTCAACTCAGATTCCTGAAAAGCCTGCAACCATAGAGCCAGTTGCTGCTGAAGGAAAGAAAAGGAAGGAAAGGGTCAAGAAGACCGTAGCCAGAGTGCTTGGAAAGGCTTCCATCATGGAAGAAGAGGAAGAAGAAGAGGTTGCTGCACCAGCACCTAAGGCACCTAAGCTTATGGGTGATGCTATAAGATCAGGGGCTGCCACATCTAAGCCCAAAGAAGCACCCAAAGCTGCCTCCAAGCCCAAGTCTGCACCAAAGAGAAATACAAGGAGCATACCTGCAACTGAGAAGAACAAGGCCCCAGTGCCTGAGACTGTTGTTGAAGAAGAAGATGATGAAGAGCATGTTCTGAGAAAGCTCAAGCCCAAGATCCCAGACCACAATGATGCTCATCCCGTGGCTGAAGACATGAAGCTCAGAAGAGACTCAGGGCTGAGGAAGTGGAGAGAAGCAGATCCGTATGCTTCAAGGAGAAGAACTGCTGTTGATTACAGGTTTCACACTAAGGAACAACAGGACTTCTATGAGACAGTTTTGTTGGACAAGAAGCCCATAGTTTGTGACATGAGATGGGTTGATTGGGAGTACATCAAGGACAATGAAGAGCACTATCCTGGAGTGCAAGACAGCTTCAATGCTTGTGGAGTAGCAGACTTTGTTGGGCAGAAGCTCACAAAGTGGAACAAGGAACTCATTATGCAATTATACTCCACAGCACATTTCTACCCAGATGGACAGATCACATGGATGTCTGAAGGTACGAGGTACCAATCTACTGTTGCTGAGTGGGCACAGCTCATCAATGCCCCAGAGGAGCATGAGGATGACATGGATATCTATGCCAAGAAGAAGATGGACCACAACCCTATGTCCAATATGTACAAGGAAATTCCAAACGAGGCACTTGATACTTTCAAGTTTGGGTCTGTGCATTATCTTCTGTCAGGGCTGCCAACCATTAACTGGATCCTTAGGCACACTCTGTTGCCCAAGTCAGGTGATCACAAGACGATCAGAGGCCATGCAATCAATTTGCTTCATGTATTTGATGTGCCTCAGAAATTCAAGGTCATGAGCCTCATAGTAGAAACTATCAAGAGGACTGCAGCAGATCAGAAGAGGAGCTGTGGATATGCCCCACAAATTCAGGAGTTAATCAACTCCAAGATGGGCACAGGCATATACTTATTGGACAAGGAACACCTGCCCATCCGTCCAGATTTTGAAGATAATCAAGTTGTCATGAATGAGAATGAACCATCATCTGCACAAGCACAAGCAAAGAAGGAGAAGGCAATGAAGGAGAAAGCTGCCAAGATGCCAACTCAAGAGGAGGCATCTTAGTATTTCTTGAAAACCAAACAAGAGCAGCTTGGTTACTTGATTGCATCCACACTGAGGATTGAGCAAGGACTGGCCACCCTCACTCAGAATCAGCAGAGCTTAGAGAGGATCATGGAACAAAAGTTCTATGACTTGGATGTCAAAGTAACAGAGATTCAGTCTGCAGTGGAACAACTTCAGGATGACATGCAGGAGAGGAGAGGCAAGACTACAACTGATGCATTTGCCAGAGTGCCAAGAGCTCAGAGATCACATGCAGTGCCAGTTGCTGACACCAGAGTCACCACTTTTGCACCAGCTACAGCCTCAGTTCCACCAGCTCCAGCATCTACTCCAGCCTCAACTCCAACCACGTCTACAGAAGGCTTCGTCCTTGGAGTGCTCCGGACTCCACCACCACCTGAAGATCAAGCCTGAGTGTCGACTTAGCACTATGCATTTTCTAGGAACTTTTTGGTAACTTGTTGCCAAAGGGGGAGAAAATGTATAGATCATAGGCTTCGAGAGAGAGTGTTGCTTTTATTCTCTCTTGTTTTATTTGGTGGTTTTTCGAACTTTGTTTGCTTTTGTGTGAGATACTATGTCATTGCTCGTGAGACATTAATGATCATGTGTTTGATCATAAGCTACACTTAATGTTTGCTTAATATTATCATCTTATCTATCTTATGTGATCATTCACTATTCTTGGTGATGAGTGCATGTATTTGATTCTTATCATTTTAAGCGCTCCACCAAGATGTATGTGACATGGAAGAATAACCCATGACTCTAACTCTTTGTGCATTTGCAGTCCAAAGCAAATTTTAAATATGCACAAATTTAGGGGGAGCTCTTACTTGTCACATACTTCTCAAAGCGACGATATATTTCATGCTTATTATCATTTGTCGAAGCTTTGATCTATATGTTGTCATCAGTTACCAAAAAGGGGGAGACTGAAAGTGCAACTATCCCTAGGTGGTTTTGGTAATTCATAACAACATATAGCTCATTGAGCTAATGCTATTCCAAGATGACTATTTCAGGAAAGCTCAATGATTGGCATGGCATGGATGTGAAAGTGGAACCGTCAAAATGCTAAGGACAAAGGATTGGCTCAAGCTCAAAAGCTCAAGACTCTTCATTTTATATTTTAGTGATCCAAGATCACATTGAGTCCATAGGAAAAGCCAATACTATCAAGGAGGGATGAGGTGTTGCTTAATGAGCCTCTTGCTTCATGTGCTTAGTGATATGCTCCAAAACCCTCAACTACTTTCCCATATCCACATATGACCTAAACCCTAAGCCAAACTCGGTCCTACCGATTCTTTCTATCCGGCGCCACCGAGTTTCACTTATCATAAGCCACTGCCAAACCCTAGCAATTCGGTTCTACCGATAGGGATCTCGGTCTCACCGAGATGGGATTGCAAACTCTCTGTTTCCCTTTCGCAACTTTTCGGTCTCACCGAAAGAGCGAATCGGTCCCACCGAGATTGCAATGTAAATTCAGTGTTTCCTTTTTGTAACTTTTTGGTCTCACCGAAAGAGCAAATCGGTCCCATCGAGTTTGCCTGACCAACTCTCTGGTTAGCTTATTAGCAAACTCGGTCTCACCGAGTTTGTGTAATCGGTCTCACCGAGATTACATTATGCCCAAACCCTAACCATATCGGTCCTACCGAGTTGCATGTCAGTCCCACCGAAAATCTCTAACGGTCACTAGGTTTACCCTTTCGGTCCGACCGAGTTTGTTGATTCGGTCCCACCAAGATTGGAAAACTATGTGTAATGGTTGGATTTTGTGTGGAGGCTATATATACCCCTCCACCTCCTCTTCATTCGTAGATAGAGCCATCAGAACACATACACAATTCCAACTCATATGTTCTGAGAGAGAACCACCTACTGATGTGTTGAGACCAAGATATTCCATTCCTACCATATGAATCTTGATCTCTAGCTTTCCCAAGTTGCTTTCCACTCAAACCTTCTTTCCACCAGATCCAAATCCTATGAGAGAGAGTTGAGTGTTGGGGAGACTATCATTTGAAGCACAAGAGCAAGGAGTTCATTACCTACACACCATTTGTTACTTCTTAGAGAGTGGTGTCTCCTAGATTGGCTAGGTGTTACTTGGGAGCCTCCGACAAGATTGTGGAGTTGAACCAAGGAGTTTGTAAGGGCAAGGAGATCGCCTACTTCGTGAAGATCTACCGCTAGTGAGGCAAGTCCTTCGTGGGCGCTGGCCATGGTGGGATAGACAAGGTTGCTTCTTCGTGGACCCTTCGTGGGTGGTTGCTTCTTCGTGGACCCTTCGTGGGTGGAGCCCTCCGTGGACCCGCGCAACCATTACCCTTCGTGGGTGGAGCCCTCCGTGGACTCGCGCAACCATTACCCTTCTTGGATGGAGCCCTCCGTGGACTCGCGCAACCGTTACCCTTCGTGGGTTGAAGTCTCCATCAACGTGGATGTAGGATAGCACCACCTATCCAAACCACGGGAAAAACATCCGTGTCTCCAATTGCGTTTGAATTCTCCAAACCCTTCCCTTTACATTCTTGCAAGTTGCATGCTTTAATTTTCGCTGCCAATATACTCTTTGCATGCTTGCTTGAATTGTGTGATGATTGCTTGACTTGTCCTACAATAGCTAAAATCTGCCAAGAACTAAAATTGGGAAAAGGTTAAGTTTTTATTTGGTCAAGTAGTCTAATCACCCCCCCCTCTAGACATACTTTCGATCCTACACAAACCACACTTTATCATGATTTATTAGTTTAAGTGTTGTGGCATGAAAATCAGGGTGTGACAGACCTACCCTCCTTACAAGAATCTCGTCCCCGAGATTCCCAAACTAGTCATGGAAAGGAATACGAAAACTGGATCAGGGGGTAGTCTTCACGTGCTCATACTGCTTGTGCTTTCGAGTGGTGCTCCATTGAACCTTGAAGTACTCGATGGTGTGGCTTCATGTATGACATCCCGCTTGATCCATATTGCCATTGGGGTCTCTCGCGTAAGTCATATTGGGCTGGAGGTCGATGGCTCGGTGATCGATGTCCTTGTAGGGATCGGGTTGGTTAGGAAGTTGGAAGCACTTCCGAAGCTGTGACTCATGGAAAATGTTGTGCATAGTGGGTGGCTCAGGTGGTAATTCTAGCTGGTAGCTGTCTATTCTTCGTCTTGCGGTGATCTTGGAGAAGGTCGATAAATCTTGGCGTGAGTTTCTCTTGACATGAAAATGCTTGGTTCTCTTGAGAGAAGTGTCTTGCAGATACACCTGGTCTTCGTTGAGAAAGTTCACTTCTTGACGATGGTGGTTGGTGTAGTTCTTCCTCCTTGGCATGGTGGTCTTCAAATGTTCCTTGACTAGCTGAACGGCTCTTCTTCCATCTTTGGGTGGACAAGTAGGTCACCAAATGATGATGACAACTATCTTGTCTAAGCACTCCATGAAGACTTTGTTCATGGGTACATAAAGTAGGCTGGGGAATTAGTGGTGGTCTTGTGAAATCTCTAAGGGTCAAGGGATGGGTTCACAGTCTTGAGGGGTAAACATAATTCTACGGGGTTACACTTGGTCGAGGAGGCTGTAGCAAAAGTCTTCAGTGCTAGCTGGTTGCCAAAGTACAATCGTTGGTGTATCTTGTCTTGCCGGTTTTCAGTTGAGGAGAGAGATGAGAGGGAAAAGTAGCATAGAGGAGGGGAGTGCCTAAAGGGGGTTCTATAGTGCAAGTGCAAACAAACAGGTGCAAAAAGGGCCAAACAAAAGAAACAAGGTAAGGAAGGTGATATAGTCGCGTACTTGTTGCCTAGGGCAAAAGTGTGACCTATATCAAAACACAACCAAATAAAAACAAGCAACACACAATCATGGTTCTATTCGAACCATCATACAGACTCGACTGCGCATAAGGGGGTACACGACTCATCCTACCCTAGGGGTTCTCGGACTAAGTAGTCGTGCTTTGCTTCGTGCCTCGTGCCTTGTGCAGTCTTCTGGGTTTTCCTCAGGTGTTGCTATGTCTCTTGTAGTTGTTTGATGAAACGATCCGGGTTAGGCCTGAAGATTCTTCAACAACTTCTCGCCTGTTGAAGTGATGGGGTGAAGGTGGCTCCTCGTAGCAGGCATTGACTCGGTCTTCTGTTGTATTCTTAATCATGATGATCCCTTTTAGTCTTCTAAGGTGTCGATGGTACCAACTAGGTAATCCTTTATGCAATGAAATTAACAAGGCATAATAGAGGTCCAATCTGTCGGACACATTGTTGACAATATCGTCACCGGGAGCGGGGGATGAAGAGAACCGTTTTCCTGCTCACTATAGTGAGGCGGACCAAATGGCTAGGTTCTCATCCACCGGTGGTTGCCGATGCAACAACGGTAACGACATGGTTACTCTATTAGCAAGGTATATCATGATCTTGCATTTCCTATGCCCTGATCATCATAGGCTAAGGTCGCATCATCTTGGGGCAGTGTCAAGGGTGTCACCATCTTATGGGTCTTCATGTCCTCATTCCTCGAGGATGTATCCTCTGTTGGTATCGTCTTGTTGTGGTGTCGCCAATCTTGTGTTTAGAAGAGGTGGGTGAGTGTTTGGCAAGGTGTAATCCTTCTAGGCTATCCACGAGGATTACAAGGAATCCCGTGGTCAGGGGCTTGAGGGTGCTAGCGACCGTTTGCAATAGTTTTGAAGGGAAGAGATCGAGAGGGAAAGTATACCTTAGTTTTCGAAAAACTGAGAAGGGAAGAGAAGTATAGATAGTTTTGAAAACTAGTAGTAGTTTTGGAAATAGTTTTACCCTAACTAACGACCATGCTAACTAAGGCTTCCTACAGTCAGGATGGCTCTGATACCAGCTCTGTGGGGACCCAACTCATAAGTCGAGATCACCGAATGCATGTGTACAGTGATCCTAGAGATCAATGCTCACTGAACACACAGAAGCTGAATAAGAAGAGTCTTACATCCATACATACCGTTTTACACAAGTAGGACCATTATGGTCAAGTCTTGAGTGTATCATCACAGCGAAACTCTTCAATAACAACTTGGGCCCATGCCATCTGCCTTAACCCTACAGGCATTCTGACTGGGAAGCGTCCTAGCTCGCATGTTCGTCACCAAGGTACTCTTCATTATATCCTGTTCTTTCATGCCTAGCCAATAAAACACTACTAGGAAAAGGGCTATAGATAGGATTGATACTAATGGCGCACCAGGGAAGCAGTGCGCCACTACTATATACTAATGGCGCACCTGTTGGTGATGCGCCATTAGTGTGGAAGACACTAATGGCGCACCAGAAACAGGGTGCGCCACTAGTATTAATTTTTTTCCATTTTTCCATACATACTAATGGCGCCTCAGGTAGACAATGCACCATTACTAGTTCTAACTAGTAATGGCGCACCTGGCAGAGAGTGCGCCATTACTGTAATTTTTTCTTATTCTTTTTTTTGCAAAACTACTAATGGCGCACCGTTTCACAGTGCGCCATTACTAGTTTAAACTAGTAATGGCGCACTATTAGGCGGTGCGCCATTAGTATATATATTTATATTTTTTACTTTTTTGCAAAATAGTAATATTTTTTGAACTCATGCATGAATATTTTTAAATTTCATGGGCACGTTTTGAATTCATGAATATTTTTTCAAATTTGATGATATTTTTTCATATTCATAAATGTTTTACCAATTCACAAATGAATGCAACTAAAAATCCAAAAAAACAAATTTGATGATATTTTCAAATAACAAATTTGATGATATTTTTTCATATTCATAAATATTTTCAAATAACAAATTTGATGATATTTTTTAAAAAATTATTACTATTTTTATAAAAAAATATTACTGTTTCATATTCATATTCATTTTCTAAAAACTTATTCGATACAAATAATAGTAATAATAATAATAATTACTAATGGCGCACCACTGGATGGTGCACCATTGATATACAAAAAAAATAGTTACTTATGGCGCACCGCTGGGTGGTGCGCCATTGCTATCCAAAAAAATAGTTACTTATGGCGCACCGCTAGGTGGTGCGCCATTGCTATCCAAAAAAATTTACTTATGGCGCACCGCTAGGTGGTGCGCCATTGCTATCCCTCCCCCGACTAAAATCCTCAATCCCCATCATGGTAGCCCCTCCACCATCCTCTGCCGCCCCAGCAACCACTCCACTACTCCCGGCCACCACCATCGTCGCCCCACTCCAGAGCAGCACCGTCGAGCACCCATTTGACAGGGAGCACCACCGTCGTCGTGGAGCCACTCCACCGGCAGCCACCATCCTCGCGCGCTTTCTCCTCGAGCAGGCTCCTCGCAATTTAGGGTTTGCTGGCGCCGCCGGCCACCGGCGCGGCCCCTCCTCAACCACCGCCATGGGAGCTCCCACCCACGCCCGCCTCCTCTTCCGTCTTCTCTGGCCGCCGCCCAGCTGCTCTCCACCGGCGCTGCCCCTCGTCGACCACCGCCAACGGCCAACGCAGGAGCCTCACCGCCCCCGGGTCCGCCTCGAGCAGCAGGAGCTCCACCTCTGCCCGCATCCGCCATCCCCATCCACCTCGAGCAGCAGGAGCACGCCTTGAGTCTCTGCTCTTCCCCTCCTCCCTGTAACCAGAGGTAAAGAAGCAAACTTACTTGCATATGCTGCTTCTATGTTTCTAATTCTTATGGATAAATCCCAGCATGAAAACATATGTGTAGATTCGTATGTTGTGTGTGTCCTCAACATGCATTATTTCCTGGTTATGTTGATACATAGCAGCTTGTGTGTGAAACATGTACTACTATTACTTCCTGGTTATGTTGATGTGAAGTGTGTGGCAGTTTACCTTTTATACATGCTTGATTGAAATTTGTGATGTGAAATGGATGAAAAAGAAAAAGGCAAATTGGGATATGCACACCACATAGCCATTTTATGCCAGTATATGCAAAGAAGAGGTTGAAAATCATAACAGGCCAGGGGGATGTTTGAACCGTAGAGGTTATGATAAAAATCTTGGAGAGAAGTTCTTGGCTAGGTTCTTTGGTTACTAGCAACTAGCATTGTTAGATGAGTTCTTATGCTATCTTGTGATAATTGTAGTAGATTATAGCTTGCTTCAGTTTGTCATCATAAGTTGGTTAATTAGATTTTAGATTTATAAGAAACAGGGTCACTAGGTGCACCCTATAGCTAGCAGCTCTTGATTGAGGAGATTATGTAGCCACCAACATCTGTGACTGAAGTTAGTCCATAGTTCACCTGGTCCTTAGTTGCCCATGAAAATGAAATTTTTTGCTTGCTGTAACAAGGTGATTGGTGAATGTGGATGATTTTTTTATCCTATGAACTCATTGTACTGCTACAAGAATTTGGTATCATCATGGTGTAATTGACTGCTTGAGAAAACTGGGTAATTTGGCAGTAGAAACAACTATTTTTTACAGTCAAACAGTTCTTGATGCTTTGGTGCTCTTAGCTAGCTTAGTGGTGGGTCCCTTGGTGTCAGGCTGTGCTATCTATACATTCATGCCCTTTTTGTCACTGATGATTGTTAGATTGGGTTCCTACTGCTGTCATGGGGTGGATGATCCTGCTGCTTTGTATATGGATATACTGCAATTTCATTTATGTTGTTATAAGTTTGTTGTTGTCAGCATGAGTTAACTTGCTATCATTTATCGAAATTCAGAATGTGTTGGACTATATGTTCATTGGTACTACTTGTGATGCTGCTGCTGTACTACTTGGGAATTTTGTCAACTTGTGATGCTGCTGTTGTACCCCGAGAGGCCCTTGAGTTTGCCGGAATGTCGATTAACTTCCGTTCCGGCAAATTCGGGTACTCCATATGTCCTATTTTCAGCTAAGGTCATGCTGAAATTTTTCGTGAATTTTAGCATGACTTTGCTAAAAATCGGACATATGAGGTACTTGCTACTAATGCATGGGCCGGGGTATCTTAGTACTTAGTTAAGTAGGATCAACTGCCTCTTTATTCTTGCTGCATTAAACCATAGGTGGCAATAGAACCAAGTGATTAGGCCCAACCTAGGGTGCCTCGGCATCGATAAACCCTAAATGATGAAAACTTAACTTGGCTGCCCCGGATGCCTCGGTGTCGATGAGAACCTAAATGATGTACGCTTAGGCTTTTAGGGTGCCTCGGCGTCGACAAACCCTAAATGATGAAAGCTTAGGCTTTTAGGGTGCCTCGGTGTCGACAAACCCTAAATGATGAGACCATGATCTTGTTCCTTGACAATAACCAACTTTTTGACCAAACTTTTTTCCTATTTAGAGCGAAACATGGCCCACAATGATGCGGCCGGTGGTTCGGGCGGCAAGAAATTCTGGGAGCTGTCCCAGGAGATGGAGGAACAACCTCACCGCTATGAGGACGCCGCGGAAGACACCGATCCTGATTACACAACCCCTAGTGGCGTCGGGGATGACACCACTGAGTGGTGCCGCCGAGGATGCCACCACTGATGATGGCGGCGCACACACAGATGGCAGCCAACCGAAGAAGCAAAGGAAGGACCGACGCCCGAATGCGCTCCGCACCCTCAAGGAGGAATTCACTCAAGTGGACTCCGACGGGAATCCAACGGAGCCCAAACATATAGTCAAGGGTACTCGCTTTAGCTCGGGTGCATTCTCCGGAGCACCGTCTCGATCAACACCGAGAACCTTAGGCATAAGGACCGAGGGAATTTGCGCAACCTCCTCTTCACGAAGCTGCACAAACGATACAAGTTCCCCGCCGAATTTGAAAACACACGCCTCTCAGGGAATAAAGTGAACAGTGCCGCCCTCACGAAGATGAGCACGGCCCTGTCTACTTGGAAAAGCGCGGTGAAGAGAATGATTGATAAAGGTGATAGTTATGAGAAGATCAAGGCGAAATATCCTTTGATGAGCGAAGATGAGTACAAGGAGTTCAAGATCAAGTGCGAGAGCAGTGCAACCTCCGAATCAAGTCAGTGGGGGAAAGAAATGCGGGAGTTGAACTTAGGGGAACACAAACTCGGTCCCGGCGGTTACAGAGTGGCGGAGCCTATATGGGACAAGGAGGACGCGGAGCGTGCCGAGCAAGGCCTACCGCCCCGCTTCGAGAAATACAGCGGTGACAAGCAGACCAGGAACTATGTCAGGGCCCGGTACAAGGAGGACCCGATAACAAAGGAGCTTACCACGGATCCGAAGACCAGGGCGCTTGAGCTTCTTCTGGTAAGGAATACACCCCCGCGTAATTAGCTCCATATGGTTGCACTCTAATTAATCCCCAATATTTCTAAATGGTTCACGTTCCTTTCGCAGGACAGTGAAAGCAGTAGCGCGGGGTCGTCTAAGAGCTCCCCTTTCGACACCCCTTTAAATAGGGCGTTGAACGTAATGAAAAACAAGGATAAGCTCACTAAGCCGACATCAGCTGGTCGTGTGGCCGGCAAAGGCTTGTCCACAAAATGGGGGTCATACTATACCGCTGGTGTGCGGAAGGAGAAAAAGATCAGCTCGGAAAGCCAGACGCGCGAGGTTGAAGAACTCAAGGCACAAGTGGCGCGGATTCCGGAGCTTGTCCAAGAGCAAGTGCAATAACAACTTGGAACAACGCTCAACGCCATGGTGCCTACGTTGATTCATGGGCTGACGATGTGGATTGCGGGCGGCCAACAGGGGCCTCCCCCGATTCCCAGCTTCACGGCCAGCAACTCGCACAGCACGCAGGCGGCGCCATTGGTGTCTCTGGCGGCGGCGCCATTGGTGTCTCCGGCGGAGGCGGTATTCGTGTCTCCGGCGCCGGCACGGGCATTGGAGCTTAATGCACCCGGGTGTACGCCGGCCGGCACCTCGCCAGCAAGCGCCCCCTCCGTCAGTTGCACGCCCGCCGTTGGCGGTGCCTCGACATTAGCCGAGCTCGACGGCATCACGGTAACCAAGCCTCTCGGCCGATGACTTCATCTCCTTGCCTTTGACTGGGCATCCCTGACGCCCTGTACATGTTTTCACAGGGCACCGCCGACGTTCCTTGCACTCTTCTGCATTTCATGGGCGCCGAGTTGGTCGATGTCGCCAAGGGCAGAATCGTTCAACCGGGCAACCCCATGTTCCACGGTAATCCGATGCCACCCACAATGTATAGGGTTGAAGTGGTTCGGGTGCTGCCAGGCTGCGACGAGCTGTTACCTCCGATTCGACCCGCTGGGGCCGACGAAGAAGATGAGATGACCCTCAGCACCTGCGTAAACTGGCCCCTGCTTTGGCCGAAGAGCCAGATTCGTTTGGGGACGGGGGACACCACCCCCACAGACAAGACCGCCAGTCGTGCCGGCGCCAAGCCATGGCAAGAACGCCGCAACGCTACCGGACCTGCCGGACATCCCTATGGCACAGGATCCGGACAGCCCTATGGCACAGGATCCGGACAGCGACGACAACGACGACGGTACATTTACCAAAGTTGATAAGTACTTTGCCGAACATGGGTACGCTGACGAGTTCTGCGGGCCTCTTTCTCAAGAACCAAACCAAGACGACCGCGATCTAGCTGGTACGGCGGAGAAATCCAATTGCAACAGGCGTCGTCTGGCGTTCAGTTCTCAGGACACGCCTCCAGCTCCCGCCTTCACCGAGCCTCAGATAGCTGAGGTGCGAAATATTATCAGCCCCAACACGCTCAAGAAGGCGGTCTGTGAGCAGAACTCGGTCCCATTACAGGAGATCAAGAAGAAGGGACGGAAACGAAAGACTAACAAGGGCGCCGGTGCGAGCCAGCCGGCACCGAGTTCGATCCGTGCTCAGGACGGGCCACCTTCACCTAAGGATATCTCGAGGAGGGTGCATGTGGCGGGTAGGGCGATGCTACCGCCAAATATGCTGAATGCTGCAACCGGTGCTATGCGGAGTCTGCACGACAGTGTTCTTTCTTTGGAGAAGCGGCGTCTCAGAGAGAAGGATGTGGCATACCCGGTTTTCGTGGCCAAGGTGCCAGAGGGCAAGGGCTTTGTGGATGGCGACATCGGGGGTACGATCGTCCTGCGGTTTGATGACATCTTTGCTATGTTTAACCTTCATCCGCTGCATTACACCTTCGTTCGGCTGTTTTCGCTGAGTATGGAGATGCGGATCATTAGAGACAAGACCCCGGACATCGTGATAGTCGACCCCTTCTACATGCGTGCCAAGCACTTGAGCAGCGCTGGGGACCGCCAAGTTGCGAGTTCACACCTCGAAGGCGTCATTCTGGCAAACCCAGATAAGGATAACTTCCTTGTGGCCTTACTTTCCCGAGTAAGTCATCCCTTAACCGCCCCGTAACATATGATTTCTTAGATTTCGATCGTTTTTTTTCTAACATTCCGTGTTCTGTGCAGTGACACACATTGCACACTCATCCTCTTAAGCCCGAAATATTCCATGGCCACGTATTTAGACCCGAACCGTAACTCCAAGATAGACTACACAAATGTCAAGCAAGTTCTTGATGATGTTCTCCCCGCCTACGCCAAATCTGGAGGCACCTTCACCAGGGCAGTTCGTAAGTACGGCAAGCACATGTTCTCACACAATACGAAGTTCTGCTGCGTCAAGCAGCCGCCTGGCGGTCAGAAGGATGCCTACTACGCCCTCCATCACATGCGGGCGATCGTAAGGGACCATCATCAACTTCTGCTACCAGATAATCTCAAAGATTGGGCCACGAGCTTGTCGGCAGTCCAGGACGCGGACCTCAGACAAGAATTCTTTCGCATCCAGTCGGAGTTTGCGGACATCATCCATCAAGATGTCCTTCATACCTCGGGGCAGTTCTTCCTCAGATATCAACCGTCCAACAGTGAGATAGATGAAATGCTACAAATGCAGGGTGACAACGACCGCGATTTCATGACCATCACGACAGACGGCGGCTTCATCCACGTTCCTGTCCGATGAGTCGAGTCGAAAGTAGTGATGTGTAGTTCTGAAACATTGATTGGCTCATGTTGTAATTATACTTTAATGAATTTGTATGTCTCTTTGGTTTGGACAGTCGTTCAACTTAGATGTAATCGATGCTATTTATTAGTAGGACCATGAATCGTGCTATTAATGTCTTGCTTTTCTCTTCCGATCCTTTTGTTGCATACTTACATATTGCTTATGTATTGTTGTTGTTTGGCTTGTGCATAAAGATGCCGTCGTATGTCGTGTACAAGGGTAAGGTTCCCGGAGTCTACGACGACTGGGAGGAGTGTCGGAGACAGGTTCACCGTTTCAGCGGTAATAGTTACAAAGGGTACACCACTAGGGCGGAGCCGAATCTAGATACGCCCGCTATCTAGCGGGAGAGAGGAGGGAGCGTTGGAGGAACCGGATGAAGACCAGTTTGATCGCGATGATGCTCATCGTGATGACCACAGCTCTCTTCTATGTGATGGTAGTTTAGATGATCGATATCGACTTGTAATGTGAAGACAAACTCAATACTCGCGGTCTTGAGACTTGTAATGTTTTATCTTTGTTCGGTCTTTTGAATTCAGAGACTAATATGATGAATTGTATTCGGAGACTAATCTTCTATTGTATTCGATGAATCTGATGTTGATGTCTATATTCTGTCTAATAATATATTTTATATTCTATCTAATAATATATTTTATAACCTGCGCAAAAATAAGAAAAGGAAAAAAACAAATATTCATACTAATGGTGCATCACCACCAGGTGCGCCATTAGTATGCCAAAGGATACTAATGGCGCATCAACAGAGAATGCGCCATTAGTATGACAAAGCCATGCTTACATATGGCCCCCCGGGAGGCACACTAATGGTGCATGATGTTACATACTAATGGCGCACTAGTTGGTGCGCCATTAGTATACCAGATACTAATGGCGCACCCGTGGTGCGCCATTAGTAAGATATACTAGTGGCGTGCTACTAATGGCGCACTGGTAATGCGCCATTAGTAGGCAAAACCAGTGCGCCATTAGTAGGCCTTTTCCTAGTAGTGAAATAACCAGTGGAAAGCCAATGAGTACTTCGAATGTACTCGCAAGCAACCCATGTTTTGGTTCAAGATACAACAATGCATGATATAGGTAAATTTCTGCAGAAAGCTAGTTTTGAGTGCAATGACATGTTCAACAACTTGTAAGACATGCATCAGGAGAATTCAAGTAACCATGAGGATAGGTTACAGATATCAACATAAATAGAGTGGGCATCAACCCAACTCAATCATGTCAAGTCCTTTGACTTGACCCAAGTAGATCTTCCCACTTATCCAAACACACACACTGGTTTGTAAACATGTGGACGTAGCCCAAGAGCGGTTACCCAACTGTCCTTGACCGTGGACACGGCTATTCGAATAGTTTTACACTCTGCAGAGGTTGCACACTTTACCCACAAGATCCGGGGAACTTCCGTGTCATCCACGACCCGCGGTACCTCAAGTACCCGGGGTAAGCACCCGATCACTATCTTTCCCTAGACGACACTAACATGGAGTCCACTCGATTGGTAGTAACCCCCGTGCCCAACCTTTCACAACTTAAAATTGTGGAGCCACGCTCCCATTTTCATCACATACCACTGGCATGGGGTACCAACGGTGTGTCCGGTGCCCCATAAAAATGTTCTTGGCCGCCCTATCTGGCACGACCCCGTCCGGAGAGAGAGCACCAACTCTCCCCCGTCACTAGTAATGCGGGCTCCAAGCTAGTATCGGCCTAGGTAATCAATAATGCCCTTTCCCATATAAGGGTAAAGTGGTTGCGCATGTAAGGTTGGAATAACGGTCGCAACTTAAACCAATCCATTTTGAAAACAACACACACTTGCCTCGGTACACCACTTCGTCATCAAGTGGCTACCCAACTCATCATCTCCCCCGGGCATAAGTGTCACCGATGGGGTTTTCAAAAAGTCTTTTGAAAATACTATGTCTCCATCACCATGCATATTCCCATCCCTTTTTGTGTAGCACTACTTTAGCATCCTATCTACTCCCACCGGCATAACCCTCATAAGGAGGTAGGGTCATGCACAATGCAAGTATCAACGAGGAAGTAATAGAGGCAACCCATCAAAGTGGTTACCATCTCATCATGATTCTGATGCAACACTAATAAAGTGCTATATGACATGCATAAAAAGGGTTTCATAGACATGGTCAAAGGGCTGCTTGCCTGGCTCAGCAAGGTCTTCTAGGTCTTCAAATCTGCTGGTCCAACTCCTTTGTCAGCAACGCAATCTATCGTCGCAAAATAATAGCGAAAAAAGAAATAAGGCAATAATAAAACAGTAAAACCAAAGTGCTCAGAAAAATGTCAACTCATTTTTGTTAAATATTAGGATGAAAACTAAGAAGGGGGAAATTACTAGATTTGGATTTGGAGTGGCAGAAGAGAAGAAATGGATTTTTAGAGGGGTCTAAATATATTCAAATTTGAATTTGAATAAGGACAGTACATAAAAGTTGTTTGGACATGAGTGAAAATTATACCATTAAACAGGTGGGATTTTTATAAGATTTTAGGAACTGGAATTGTTGCATTTGGATTAATATTTAATCATGTGGAATTTTTGGAAATGTGACAGAAAAAGAAGAGGAAAAAGGGCTCTGTGCCTGCTCGGCCAGAACAGCCGCAGGGCAGCGGCCCCGCCAGCGACGTGTCCCAGCCGAGCTGTCGCGCGCGCGCCAGGTTTGAACCTGACGGGCGGGGCTCAGCTGCCAGTGGGAGAGAGAGGGGGCGAGAGAGAGGTGAGGAGGACAGGCGGGGCCCTCCTGTCATCTCTGACCTCGCGATTAGAGGGCCGACGTGCTCACCAGCGGCGAAGCAAGGCACGGCGGGGTGAGATGATGGCACCGTTGGACTCAATGCAGAGTCGCCATTCAGGCGGAGCTGGTTGCGGTCGCCGGGGTGACCTGGTTCACCGGCAACGAGGTCTTGCGGCGGATGAGCTTCGGGTGGTGGTCGTTCCGGTCGACTCCGGCTGCAAACGAGGCGGGGGAGAGAGGGGAAATGATCAGTGGGAGGAGGCGGTTTCAGATCAGGGCAGAGGAGGAGCGGGGAAGGCCTGTACCTCGCAAACTCCGGTGAGCCGAAGCGGCGGAGCTCGAGCCTGATCTCGAGCTCGGGTGCTCCTGGAGACGAACTGGGGTGCAGGGGGATGATTAGGGGAGTGAGAGAGCGAGTGGTGAGGAGAGGAGGGCTCGGGGAGGCCCTTAAATAGGCGAACGGCGGGGTGCCATGGACCCGTGCGCCGGCGAGCTCCTGCTCGTTGCCACAGGGCTCAGGAGGAGCTGGCGCCGTGTCTGGGGTGTTGCTGGGTGTGGACTACGCCAAGGGGAGCTAAGGGAGAGAGCGGGGAGGGGTCAGAGACGCCGCGCATGTGAGCCGTGCCATTGGCGCGCTCGGGCGGCCAGTGCGCGTGCGAGCTGGGGCGAGAGGAGGGAGAAGGAAGAGGGGGACTAGGGTTTAGCATGCCGCGGACGCCGAGGCGCATCGTCGGGCGTGCTGGGGAGGCCCGAGGTGGCCGGAGGCGGTTGGAGGGGGGCGGCTACAGTGCGGGAGCGCACTGTAGCGTGCTCCAGAGCGTGCAAATGGCTGGCATAGCCATTTTTATGCAACGTGGGCGCGTCCAAAGGTGTCTGGTAGCTCTAGGGGGAAGTAAAGAAGTGGGTTGTGGCCTTGGATGCCCTGGGGAGTCAGTAGGAGAGGAGAGAGGTAGAAGAAGAGGGAGAGAGGGGTTGTCCAGGGAGGTAAATGGGGGTATTTTACCCTTCAATCATTGAGCTGAGGCCAGGGAAGAGTTATTGGAGGTAGGAGAGGACTAGGAGGAGCTGTGGTAAAAAGTTGAGCTCAAGGAGAATAGTGTTAGTGGTCAAAATGGTGATTTTTTAAAAGTGGCAGAAGCTGTTTGATAATGGTTTGGGTAAGAAAAAGATTTCCAATTGCCATGAGACTCCACAGGGTGAAATGACACATATAATTAGGGTCTTCCACCAATTTGGAGCTTATTTGGGAAAAGTTGCCAATGCAACTTTTGTAAACCCTAGAAATTAGCAGAAATGAACTTGTGTAGATCTAGTTGAGAAAATCACTTCCCCTTGATGCAACACCTGGTGTAGTGGCCTCATTTGGTCATGTGAACATGCTCACAAAAATTGGGGTCAAGGAGAAAGTTGGTAGTACAAACTTGTTCAAATTTGATTCTGGTCAGAGAGGGTTTTGGGGCATTTTGGTGAACCAAAATGACCTTAATTGACATTTGGTCAGAGAGGGCTTTGCATGGTGATAACAATATGCATCTGTGACTTGCTGGATTTTTCCTTGGATTTTTATGAAAATATTTCCTGTAGAAATATTTCAAATCCTTGAAATGGGCAGAAATGGTTTTGGGAGGTTTTGTCCAATATTTTGATCATGACCATGTGTTGAAACTCATATATATGGAAAATATATGTCCACTGAGTTTCCCTGATTTTTCTCAAATATTTTGAAAACAATAAAATAATTTTTCCCTAGTAAAGACCATTTCTGGCCTTAAGAAAAAGCTTTTAAATAAAATGGGAAAATAACTTTTAAAATTATATCTTTGTGGTTTATGGGAATCCTTTATCTAATAGGTTTCAAATATACTTTTTGAAATATTTTTCATACCCCAAATCAAGTACTTGTAGTGCAAACCTCAATTCAGGGGTTTTTGGAAAACTAATTTTTGAAAATACTATTTGGCCAAATTATTTTTGTAGGAAAATACTATATTGCACTATACACATGGCATGATCATTGGGCAGAAGTTTGGGGAAGGAGATGAGGTGTAGAAGGTGGAGTTGTGTTGACTTTAAAGAGCACTTAAAAACAGAGAGAGAAAACCAACTCCAAATAAAAAGCCAAATAATGCAAAAGTTGTTGTCAAACCACACTTTATCATGATTTATTAGCTTAAGTGTTGTGGCATGAAAATTAGGGTGTGACATATTCCCATTGTAAAACCAATGTTTTATTAAATTTATCAAGGCTGTATTTATACTTTTGCCCGAAAGTATTATGATGCCTCCTGTGCGGCCGTTTATGTATATATGTATATAACCTGAAAGATTGCAGTCGTCGGCTTCAGCCCCCACGCATATAATGCGGGGGTGTTCGCAGAAGACGCATGTTCACACTTGATCCAACGTCTTGGTCCATTAAGGAGGTGATAGCGCAGCGAACTAGGCAACCAGACTATAATGCTTTAACACTTTCACTTAGCCAGAGTTTGACAGTGGGGCTACTATATAGCCCTTGGTGGCTCCGCACTCATCCGAATTCGGGGTGCGTACATGCCTGGCCGGGAAACGGCCCTTCGTTAAGGCGGAGGAATCCCGAAGATTCCGATAGGTCATCGAGTGGTTGACCAGTCTCACGCTATATCATGACAGTCAGTTTTTGGCTTTCTCTACTGAGGTGCTCGTCCGGATGAACCAGGGCACAATCGCAGTAGTTCTCCTGGTGCCGCCTTAGCCGATAGAGTGGAACGTAAGGCAGCAAAACACAGGAGCCGGGCAAACCCAACATTTGACCAAAGACATGATTCGGAGCTGATGCATATAAGGCCAAACTCGCGACGCCGAACACTCCCTAAGGTATTCGGTCTTTATGGTGTAAACCGGACCTAAAAAGTGCCCTTTGTAATAAGCCCCTGGTGTCCAAGTACGTGCAATATTCTAATGTGGCCACATGCCAATACGTCAGCATCCTTCTCAATTGTAATGAGAATCCGGGGAATGTGTATCAACAAGAGACAGTAAAAAAGGTTTACGCAGGGTCTTAATCTAAAAAGAATCCTTGGAACGGGTCCCTGCTGCACGTCTGCACCTATATCTCCATTGTGACGTATCCTGGACGGGTGTAGCACGATGCTCATCTGTAAAAGAGAGGAACTTAGTTGAAAAGTTGCCATGAAAAAGGTAAGTTATACTAAATAAACAATATATAGTTCAAAATGAGCAAAGTTGAGCCTGATTGCCACTTGTGCGCGCGTGTTGAGCCCCTTGTATTGTAATAGGGGTATAGCCATCAAACCAGTATCAATTACATATAGCTGCACCGGACTCGTCCAACCGTGTCCGTGGTCTTAACGACCTGTCAGATGCTTTAGCTGGTGAGGCCCTTTAGTGTGCGGCTGCCAAGGCAACTGCACGGTCTTCCGCGCGCAAGGAGCGCTCAGTATTCCCATTTACTGTAATAATGCCATGTGGACTGGGCATTTTAAGCATGAGGGAAGCATAATGCGGTATTGCGTTAAAGCGAGCGAAAGCTTCGTGTCCGAGTAGTGCTTGATAGCCACCTTGGAACAGAGCGATGTGGAAGGTTAAATTTTTGCTGCAAAAGTTATCGGGGAAGCCGAATATTACCTCTAGTAGTAGGGAGCCCGTGCAATGGGATTCTGGGCCTGGCGTTACTCCTTTAAAGGTAGTATTGCTATGGCTAATTTTTGTTGGGTCTATCCCCATTTTGCGGACTGTGTCCTGATATATCAGGTTTAAACTACTGCCGCCGTCCATCAGGACTCGTGTGAAGTGGTATCCATCAATTATCGGGTCTAACACCAAGGCAGCCCATCCTGCACGCCGGATACTTGCCGAGTAATACCGATGGTCGAAGGTGATCGGTTGGGACGACCAGTGGCAGAACTCCGCTGTGATAGGCCCTGGGACATGTGTCCCTAGGAGTGCCGCTTTGTTTCTCCCCTTTGTCACGTGTAACACGTTTACTGTTTTAACTTCTGGTGGGAATTTCTTTTGTTCCCCAGTGCTTTGCTTGCGAGGCTCGTCCTCGTCTTCACTTGGTGTATCCTGCCCCTTGTGTTCGGTGTTGAGCTTGCCGGACTGCTTGAAGACCCAACATTCTCTATGGGTATGATTTGCAGGTTTATCGGGGGTGTTGTGGATCTGACAATTTTGTCCAGAATCTTGTTTAGGCTGGACAATTCGTCTCTGTTGCCTTTGGAGGGCAACTTTTGCTGACCTGGACGAGAGCTTCTGAATCCGTCGTTTACCGATGTGCTCTTCGGGCTGTCTTCTTTATTTCGGCGCTTGTTTTTGCTGCGTCATGGTTTCCCGTTTTCATCCCTGACTTCGGATGTACTTGGGTCGCTGGTGCTGCACCGGGCTAACCAGCTGTCCTCGCCCACGCAAAAGCGGGTCATGAGGCTTGTTAATGCTGCCATTGTTCTCGGCTTTTCTTGGCCGAGGTGTCTGGCGAGCCATTCGTCTCGAACGTTGTGCTTGAAAGCTACTAAGGCTTTGGCGTCTGGATAGTCGACTATTTGGTTCTTTTTAGTGAGGAACCTGTGCCAAAGCTTTCGGGCTGACTCTCCAGGCTGTTGAGTTATATGACTTAAATCGTCTGCATCCGGTGGTCGGACATAGGTCCCTTGGAAATTTGCCCAAAAAGCGTCATCAAGCTCTTCCCAGCTTCCAATGGAGTTTTCGGGGAGGCTTTTAAGCCAGTGCTGAGCTGGCCCTTTGAGCTTGAGGGGTAAGTAGTTGATGGCGTGGATATCGTCTCCTCGAGCATGTGGATATGGAGGATGTAGTCCTCAATCCAGACCCCAGGGTCTGTTGTTCCATCATACGCCTCTATGTTTACGGGTTTGAATCCCTTTGGAAATTCATGGTCCAGCACCTCATCGGTGAAACATAGGGGGTGTGCGGCACCCCTGTATTTGGGTGTACCGTGGTGTTCGGATGTTTGTTGTGTTGCATTGCATGCTAGAGCGCGCTTGCGTGGCCTGTATATGGATCTGGTTGCGCCGTCCTTTTGCTGCGAGCCCTCGTGTGGATAGCATACTACCTTATGTGCAGCGTCATTTGCCGCTCTATGTTGGCCATGAGGTCGTCTATCCGACCGGATGGCCGTTTTGTTTTTCAATTGCGGGGGATCTAAGGCCTCCGCATCGAATTCAGGTAGCAACTTTCGCTTCGGGTAGCTCTTGGTGTGGCGATTACCACCGTACTTCGCTGCAGTGTTGAGTACTTCACTCCATCTGATTCTGAGTGTGTCTTGTGCAGCCCTAAGCCTTTGCTTCCTCTTTTTCAGGCTCCTCGCAGTGGCAACAAGCCTTTGATGGACATTCTGTTGCTCCAGGCGCTTGTCCGGTGTGATGTCGTTCGGACTGTTATCTTCGACGGAGTCGGGTTATTCGGTTTGATTCTCCGTGTTGCCGTGGTCGGGCGATGGTTTACCCTGCTCTAACGCTGGGTCTATATGATTGCTTTTTTTGCCGAGGCGGGATTTGGAGTGGCGCTTACGCCGCCGCTTTGACTGCTTCTCGAGGGAACAACCCTTCGCTGCGTCCTTCCATTCCTCGTCGTCGTTTTATTTGGGTGTGTCCACCATGTATACATCATATGATGAAGTGGGCGTCCAGTGCCCTGTGGGCAGTGGTTCCTGTTCGTCTCCTGCATCGTTATCCATACCGTCGATGTCTTCGGAGTCGAAGTCGAGCATGTCGGTCAAATCATCGACAGTGGCTACTAAGTGGGTGGTGGGTGGGCGGCGAATTTCTTCCTCATCCGCATCCCAATCCTGCCGAACATAGTTCGGCCAGGACACTCCTGACAGGGAGAGAGACCTTAATGAGATCAGCATGTCGCCGAAGGGCGAGTGCTGAAAGATATCCGTGAAGGTGAACTCCATGATCGGCGCCCAGTCAGATTCGATAGGCACGGGTGCAGGCGGTTCGGAGTCCGTGGCCGGGGAAGAATCTGGTAGGTCGGCGTCACGGCTCCTGTGAAGGGTAAGGTCGATCCTCGGCTCGATCGCCGATGAGAGTGCGGCCTCTGTGGCGGGGTCTATCCACCCGTCCATGGATGGCGCATCTGGCTCCGAATTGAGGGTCGGAGCGGTTGCCGACACGATCTCCTGAACATTGTCCGATGGCAGAGCTAAATCATGCTCATCGTGACCGTGTGGCGCACTAGGTAGGGGCTCGAATCC
Organism: Triticum aestivum; assembly: GCF_018294505.1. Lineage (NCBI taxonomy): Eukaryota > Viridiplantae > Streptophyta > Magnoliopsida > Poales > Poaceae > Triticum > Triticum aestivum. The sequence goes on from NC_057803.1 coordinate 118,592,066, forward strand.
GTCGAAGATCAAGTCTCCGCGGATATCAGCCGTGTAGTTTAAGCTTCCAAACCTAACCTGGTGGCCAGGGGCGTAACTCTCAATCTGCTCCAGATGGCCAAGCGAGTTGGCCCGCAGTGCGAAGCCGCCGAACACAAAGATCTGTCTGGGGAGAAAATTCTCACCCTGAACTGCATCGCTATCGATGATTGAAGGAGCCATCAAGCCTAATGATGACGACACAGAGGAACTCTCAATGAAAGCACCAATGTCGGTGTCAAAACTGGCGGATCTCGGGTAGGGGGTCCCGAACTGTGCGTCTAAGGTGGATGGTAACAGGAGGCAGGGGACACAATGTTTTACCCAGGTTCGGGCCCTCTTGATGGAGGTAAAACCCTACGTCCTACTTGATTATTCTTGATAATATGGGTAGTACAAGAGTTGATCTACCACGAGATCGGAGAGGCTAAACCCTAGAAGCTAGCCTATGGTATGATTGTATGTTGTCCTACAGACTAAAACCCTCCGGTTTATATAGACACTGGAGGAGGTTAGGGTTACACAAGGTCGGTTACAAAGGAGGAGATATCCATATCCGTATTGCCTAGCTTGCCTTCCACGCCAAGTAGAGTCCCATCCGGACACGGGACGAAGTCTTCAATCTCGTATCTTCATAGTCCAACAGTCCGGCCAAAGGATAGAGTCCGGCTGTCCGGAGACCCCCTAATCCAGGTCTCCCTCAGAGATGCATGTTGTTCTTGAGATTTTAGGCTAAATCTATGCAAGAGTAGGATGTAGGAGAGTAGTAATGCGTAGAGATGGTACTTGATATGTTGTCCTGTGGTAGATTTGATCAACCGTAGTACCGCTTTGTTGTCACGGTTGTGCTTGGATCCAGTTGAGTTTCAGATCTCACACCGTGCGGTACTACCGCATCTCCGGTGTGGTACTACCGAGCATACGGTACTACCGCTCCTCAGGAGCAGTACTACCGCGCGAGGCACGGACCTAAAATTTTTATGCCGCTCCGAGACATGGTACTACCATGCCACCCCGGCGCGGTACTACCGTGACTAGGAGCAACACTAAAATTTTAGTACCGCGTAGCCATGCAGTACTACCGTTGTAGTCAAATCTCCCAAGTAGCAATTACCAAGTGCAAGTTCTACTTGTTTCACCTGTTTTGTTGTGGTCTTTGCATTGATCCTTCTCGCTTCTCGTGGGTGTTTTTGTGTCTTGTGTCTTAGGTGGTGGCTCCGGTGCTCCTGCTCGGCGTTCCAATCCCAGTCGTGACACGGGCTCCAAGCGTCTGCACAACCAAGACGAAGCTCCAGAGGGCTCCAATGCCCCCCAACGCAGGACCAAGACCACCGCCACCAATCTCAAGGATCCCACCAAGGGCATGGATGAGATACCACTTGCTGAGTTTGCCTCTTGAAGGAAGATCAACCCCTATGTGAATCCTCGTGCCAACTTCAGCGGGAATGATCTGTTTTGGACCAAGCAGTAGTATCTCACTTATGTGGATGTGATCAAGGCCAAGCAGAACATCTATGTGGACGCACACTGGATTGACATGCATCACATGAGGGATGATAGGTATCGTGCTTACTTTGGTGAGGCTCTAGACCTCGTGGAGCAGTTTGGCATTGAGCATGTGATCTCATTCCATTTGGATTATGACCCTAGATTGTGGCCCAGTTCTTTGCCTCGGTCCACTTCCATACTGATGAGGATCGAAAGATGACCTGGATGACCAATGGACAGCGGATGACTGCTACATGGAAGGACTTCATGGATTTGCTTCAGGTTCTTGATGAGGGGCTCAACACACCCGTTGGTGTACACCCTCATGCCAATCTCGAGTCAGCCAACAAGAACAAGCTTCTTCCCTACTATGTTGAGAAGTTGCTTCCCAGTGGCAAGAAGACGTGGGGGCTGAACCCCTTCCTTGACATCATGTATCGCGTCTTCCGCAACTCTCTTTTTCCCCGCATTGGTGACAAGGACAAAGTGCATGCCTATCTTGTGGATATGATGCTCATCTATGAGGAGGCGCGTCTCTCTCAGGCTCAACCACTTGATGTCTCACATATCATGTGGTGCGAGCTTCGGTTTGCGGTGTTCACCCGTAAGGTACTCACCTATGGACCTTAACTATTTCTGTTGATCATGAGGACTTGGGAGAAGCTCTATCCCAATGATGAGTTTCTTGCCCCTGACTGGATTCATCATGAGCCCATTAGGCTCTGTGTTAAGCCCCAGTGGGCCAACACTACTACTCGTGCTGAGGTAGCAGCTGCTTGGATGGATGTGGATGTAGATGAGACTGAGGAGGAGGACGCTGATGAGGACAGCTTTGCTGGCTACTCGCCTTCATCTTCTGAGCCCTCTTGGGCTAAGAAGCTGAAGAACAAGATGAAGGCTCTATTCTGCATGTAGGCCAAGGGGCAGTACCGGTCTCATGTTGCTCAGAAGGAGAGTCGCCGCCACGACAAGCGGATCTTGAGGATGTTTGGCGAGCAGATATCCGGTGGATCTGAGAGGGTCATCAAGCCAGAGGCAGCCTGGATGGTGAAGCAGGGCTACAAGTGGACTGATTCTGAGGAGGACAAGGAGGAGACCATCCCAGCTGCCGAGTCTGGTGAGGAGCGTGCAAGTGATTACTCCGCTTGAGCCATCACTTGTGTTGTAGGTGTCCTCTCTGTGCTTTTGGTGTCTCGATGCCAAAGGGGGAGAGAGTGTAGGATTTGCGAGTTGTTGAGTCATGTTTTCGTTTGCTTTATCGTTGGACCTCGTTTGCTTTGGTTTGGTTTGCGCTTGTGAGACCTTTCTATCATATGGTGTAAGACATATGCACCCTACCGTACCTTATTGAGCTTATGCCATCTTGTGCTATTTACATTATGCTCATATGTACTATCTTGCTTAGTGTTAGCCTTATTGTTGCAAGATATGCCTTGTCTATAAAATATATGGGGAGTGTTGATCCTAGTATGTGTGTCGTGCAGTCCAAAGCACTCATCTAGATAGCACACATCTAGGGGGAGCCCGTCTATATTTTAGAGGTATGGGGTTTGCCCATGTTCTATGTTATCTCCCTTTATGCAAATCCCGTATTGTCATCAATCCACCAAAAAGGGGGACATTGTAAGGGCATATTTATCCCTTAGTTACTTTGGTGATTGATGACAATGCTTTTGTGGACTAATCGTGTGCATTGAGTATTTCAGACATTTCATCACTAGGCACAAGACGATTTGGTGCCCCTCGAATACTATTGGAGACGGTGTTTCTCTCGTTTCTTTTCGATGGATTTGAGTCGTAGGAAAGCCGTACTATTAAGAGGGGCCCGCTTTGGAAAGGTTTGGGTGGAATCATCACGTACACGTCTACTCCTTTGCACCGCCTTTCCTTTGGCACTTTGGAGCATCCTCCGTCTTTTCTTGTCTATGCAAAATGTCGTGTTTGCTAATCTGGGGCATGCGGTAGTACCGGCCTCTGGCGTGGTAGTACCGCTTCCTTGGAGCAGTAGTACTATGGCCTCAGGCCAGGCGCTGCTGCGTTTGTGGTAGTAGGGGCAGATGTATTTTTTTACATCCGCGCCCTACGCGGTAGTATCGCGCCAGGTGCGTGGTAGTACCGTGCGCTCTGGCTAGGCTTAGCATCTTGCGCGGTAGTAGGAGCGGATGTAATTTTTTACATCCGCACCCCGCACGGTAGTACCGCTCCCGGCTTGCAGTACTACCGTGTCAGATTTTTGCATAGGTCCCAACTCAGTGGAAGTTGCCACGGATGTATTTTTATATGTCCGTGCCTTCCCAAAATCTGGACCATCCCTACCTTGCGGTAGTACCGTGCCAGCGGTTCTACCGCCCTTTGCTTCATTGCATCTGGGCTGTTGTGACGCCCCTGATTTGACCGTACACTAATCATACACGCAAATGTGTACAATCAAGACCAAGGACTCACGGGAAGATATCACAACACAATTCTAGACACAAATTAAAATAATACAAGCTTTATATTACAAGCCAAGGGCCTCGAATGCTCGAATACAAATGCTCGAAGACACAAGAGTCAGCGGAAGCAATAGTATCTGAGTACAGACATAGGTTAAACAAGTTTGCCTTAAGAAGGCTAGCACAAAAGTAGCAACGATCGAAAAGGCGAGGCCTCCTGCCTGGGATCCTCCTAAACTACTCCTGGTCGTCGTCAGCGGCCTGCACGTAGTAGTAGGCACCACCGGTGCAGTAGGAGTCGTCATCGACAGTGGCATCTGGCTCCTGGGCTCCAACATCTCGTTGCGACAACCTGGTAGAATGGAAAGGGGGGAAAGAGGGAGAAAAGCAACCGTGAGTACTCATCCAAAGTACTCGCAAGCCAGGATCTACACTACATATGCATGAGTATCAGTGTAAAGGGGTAATATTGGTGGACTGAACTGCGGAATGCCAGAATAAGAGGGGGATAGCTAATCCTGTCGAAGACTACACTTTTGGCAGCCTCCATATTGCAGCATGTAGAAGAGAGTAGATGGTAAGTTCACCAAGTATCATCGCATAGCATAATCCTACCCGGCGATCCTCCCATCATCGCCCTGGTAGAGAGCGATCACCGGGTTGTATCTGGCACTTCGAAGGGTGTGTTTTATTTAGTATCCGGTTCTAGTTGTCATAAGGTCAAGGTACAACTCCGGGTCATCCTTTTACCGAGGGACACAGCTATTCAAATAGGTAAACTTCCCATGTAGGGGTGCACCACATTTCCCAACACGCTCGATCCCCTTTGGCCAGACACACTTTCCTGGGTCATGTCCGGCCTCGGAAGATCAACATGTCGCAGCCCTACCTAGGCACAACAGAGAGGTCATCACGCCGGTCTAAATCCTATGGTGCAGGGGTCTCGGTCCGTCGCCCATTGCACACGTGCACATTGCATGGGCGGCCGGAAGCAAACCTAGCCCCCTTAATACAAGAGCAGGCTTACGGTCCAATCCGTCGCGCGCCGCTTAGTCACTGACGTCACGAAGGCTTCAGCTGATACCATGATGTCGAGTGCCCATAACTGTTCCCGCGTAGTTGGTTAGTGCGTATAGGCCAGTGGCCAGACTCAGATCAAGTACCAAGATCTCATTAAGCGTGTTAATTGAAGTATCCGCGAACGCCGATCAAGGCCAGGCCCACCTCTCTCCTAGGTGGTCTCAACCTGCCCTGTCGCTTCGCCACAAAGTAACAATCAGGGCCGTTGGGAACTCAGGCCCACCACTACCTGGATGGAGCCACCTGCCCCTTCAGCCCCCACATCGGAATCTCTTGCGGGTACTCTACGAGCCGACCCGACTTTAGTCACCACCATGTATCATGTATTATGTATATAAGTATATACCCATGATCACCTCCCAAGTGATCACAGCCCGATAGTATAGCATGGCAGACGGACAAAAATGTAGGGCCACTGATGATAAACTAGCATCCTATACAAAGCATTTAGGATTGCAGGTAAAGGTAACAACAGTAGTAGCAAGGACAGGCTATGCATCAGAATAGGATTAACGGAAAGCAGTATCATGCTACACTACTCTAATGCAAGCAGTAGAGAGAAGAATAGGCGATATCAGGTTGATCAAGGGGGGGGGGCTTGCCTGGTTGCTCAGACGAGGAGGGGTCATTTGTGACGTAGTCGACCACAACGGCAGCATCAGTCTCGGAGTCTACCGGAGAGAAGAGGGGGAAGAAACAGTAAATACAAAGCAAGCAAGTGCATAACAGGACAACAGGCAGAGCTAGACGTGATCTAACGCGGTGCTACATGATACTCTCCAACGTATATATAATTGTTGATTGTTCCATGCTATTATATTATCAATCTTGGATGTTTTATATGCATTTATATGCTATTTTATATGATTTTTGGGACTAACCTATTAACCTAGAGCCCAGTGCCAGTTTCTGTTTTTTCCTTGTTTTTGAGTTTTACCGAAAAGGAATACCAAACGGAGTCCAATTGACGTGCCAATTTTTGACGATTTTTTATGGACCAAAAGAAGACCCCGGAGTAAAAGAGTTGGGCCAAAAGAGTCCCGGGCCGTCCATGAGGGTGGGGGCGCCCCCCGGGCGCGTGGGCCTACCTCGTGGACGACTCGGGCACCTTCTTGATGTGAGACTGACGCCAAAAATTCCTATGAATACAGAAACCTCTAGAAAATAACCTAGATCAGGAGTTCCGCCGCCGCAAGCCTCTGTAGCCACCGAAAACCAATCTAGACCTGTTCCGGCACCCTGCCGGAGGGGGGAAATCCCTCTCCGGTGGCCATCTTCATCATCCCGGTGCTCTCCATGACGAGGAGGGAGTAGTCCACCCTCGGGGCTGAGGGTATGTACCAATAGCTATGTGTTTGATCTCTCTCTCTCTCATGTTCTTGATTTGGCATGATCTTGATGTATCGTGCGCTTTGCTATTATAGTTGGATCTTATGATGTTTCTACCCCTCTACTCTCTTGTAATGGATTGAGTTTTCCCTTTGAAGTTATCGTATCGGATTGAGTCTTTAAGGATTTGAGAAAACTTGATGTATGTCTTGCATGTGCTTATCTGTGGTGACAATGGGATATTCACGTGATCCACTTGATGTATGTTTTGGTGATCAACTTGCGAGTTCCGTGACCTTGTGAACTTTTGCATAGGGGTTGGCACACGTTTTCGTCTTGAATCTCCGGTAGAAACTTTGGGGCACTCTTTGAAGTTCCTTATGTTGGTTGAATAGATGAATCTGAGATTCTGTGATGCATATCGTATAACCGTACCCATGTATACTTGAGGTGACATTGGAGTCTCTAGGTGACATTAGGGTTTTGGTTGATTTGTGTCTTAAGGTGTTATTCTAGTACGAACTCTAGGATAGATTGAATGGAAAGAATAGCTTCATGTTATTTTAGTACGGACTCTTGAATAGATCGATCAAAAAGAATAACTTTCAGGTGGTTTCATACCCTACCATAATCTCTTCGTTTGTTCTCCGCTATTAGTGACTTTGGAGTGACTCTTTGTTGCATGTTGAGGGATAGTTATATGATCCAATTATGTTATTATTGTTGAGAGAACTTGCACTAGTGAAAGTATGAACCCTAGGCCTTGTTTCTAGCATTGCAATACCGTTTTCGCTCACTTTTATCATTAGTTACCATGCTGTTTTTATATTTTCAGATTACAAAAACCATTATCTACTATCCATATTGCACTTGTATCACCATCTCTTCGCCAAACTAGTGCACCTATACAATTTACCATTGTATTGGGTGTGTTGGGGACACAAGAGACTCTTTGTTATTTGGTTGCAGGGTTGCTTGAGAGAGACCATCTTCATCCTACGCCTCCCACTAATTGATAAACCTTAGGTCATCCACTGGAGGGAAATTTGCTACTGTCCTACAAACCTCTGCACTTGGAGGCCCAATAACATCTACAAGAAGAAGGTTGTGTAGTAGACATCAAGCTCTTTTCTAGCGCCGTTGCCAGGGAGGTTAGCGCTTGAAGGTATATCTTTAGATCTTGCAATTGAATCTTTTTGTTTCTTGTTTTATCACTAGTTTAGCTTATAAAAGAAAATTATAAAAAAATGGAATTGAGGATACCTCATATGCTTCATCTTTTAATGTCTTCCATGAAAATAAGGATTCCGATAATTGTGCCAAAGTGTTAGAAGAATGCATTAGAATGTTTGGCACTAAATCTTTGAATGATGAGCATGATTGCAATGTTATTAGTATGAACTCTTTGAATATCCATAGTACTAATGATGATTGCACTAGTCATTATGAAAATGTCTATTATAAGCATGTTAACCTTTGTGGAATACATAGAGCTTGCAAGCACACACCAAATAGGGAAGATAGATTTTGCAAGAGGCATAAGTATTTGGAAACTAAATGGTTGCAAGAAAGGCTAGATGATTGTGCTGAAAGATTCAATATTTGTCGCCATCCTTGTGAACTTTGCAATGAACATGGTCATTTAAAGCTCCAATGCTATTTGTTTCATGATTAAATCATGTCCAAAAATTGTGATAACTTGATTACCCTTGAGCATCATAAAGAGCTTAGTCTTCTTTTGGGGTATGAAGAAATGAAACATATAACTAAGGGTATTCCAAAATTTAATGTTGATAGATTTCTTGATTTTGATCTAGAAGAAATTTTTATGTATTGAGAGGTGAATTGCATTGAAAATCCTTATATTGCCAATTACATAAAGACAAGAAAACAAATAGAAGATGAAGAGAATACTAATGAAAGGGAAGAGACTTCCCAATATTCTCCTATTATTTCTTATGATGAATCAGGGAACGATGAGGAGCCTTTAATTCAACCAATCTCATTAATAAGGAGCTCCAAAAAGAGGGATAAACCCATACTTAATGTGAAGAAGAAAAAGAAAAGATGGAGAAGTAAAGGTAAAGAGGTATCCCTCCCAAATGATGTTGCTCCTATTACTCATTGTGATGATGATAATTGTTATACTATTGGTGCTATCCATACTATCAATGATGAGAGTGATTATGCTTATGATATGAAAAGGCCCAAGCTTGGGGATGCTATGTTTGATGATAATGACATGTTTGAGAATGTATTTGCTGCAATTAATGTTTGTCCCAAGCTTGGTTGATATGCAAATTTATTATGATGATAGCATGCCTCCTACTTATGATGGTTATATTGATGAAAGTGGGTTTGGAAGAGTGTCAACTTTAGGAAGTAATGATCCCACTATTTTGGAGGATGTTGAATCTTATTGTGACAATTATGAAAGTGGATTTGGAGAGGTCATGACTTTATTTAGTAATGATTCCACTATCTTGGAAGAGGTTTCAATTGATTATGATGAGAACAAAGTTGCTACTTATGATGATTATTATGATGACACGTATGCTATAAAAAGTAGTGATGATTAAATTAAAACTTGTCATGATTATGATTACCCTTTTTCTGAACATTACTCTTTTAATGTGGAAACAATTTATAGTATTCGAGTTTCTTATGATACTCCCACTATTCCGAATGAGAAGAATTTTGCTTATGTGGAGAATAGTAAATTTTCTATGCTTGTAGATCATGAAAAGAATGCTTTATGTGATAGTTATATTGTTGAATTCATTCATGATGATACTGAAAATTATTATAATGGAGGAATTTATGCTTGTGGGAGTTGTAATAATATCAAGTTTCCTCTCTATGTGCTTAAAATTCGGAAGTTATGCTTGTTTTACCTTCCTATGCAAGTTGATTCTTGTTCCCATAAGTTGTTTGCTCACAAAATCCCTATGCATAAGAAGTGAGTTAGACTTAAATGTGCTAGTCATATTCTTCATGATTCTCTCTCTATGTTTCAATTCTTATCTTTTATGTGAGCATCATTGAAATTATCATGCCTAGCTAGGGGCGTTAAACGATAGCGCCTGTTGGGAGGCAACCCGATTTTATTTTTGTTCCTCTTTAGTAATAATTAATTTATCTAGCCTATGTTATGATTGAGTTTTTATGTTTTAGTTAGTGTTTGTGCCAAGTAGAACCTTTGGGAAGACTTGGGGAAAGTCTTTGCGATCTTGCTGTAAAAAATAGAAACTTTAGCGCTCACGAGATTTGCTGCTATGTTTTACTGGAGAGTGCGATTAAGTTGATTCTTTTCCCAGATGATTAATAGACAAATTACTCACGTCCACCAATTTATTTCATAATTTTATGAGTTCAACAAGTATACGTGTGATACAGATTACTACAGACTGTTCTGTTTTTGACAGATTATGTTTTCTTTCTGTTGTTTGCTTATTTTGGTGAATCTGTGAGTAGTATCGGAGGGTATGAACCATACAGAAGTTGGAATAAAGTAGATATTACACCAATATGAATTTAGAATGAGTTCACAACAGTACCTAAGTGGTGATTTATTTTCTTATACTAACGGAGCTTACGAGTTTTCTGTTAAGTTTTGTGTTGTGAAGTTTTCAAGTTTTGGGTGAAGATTCGATGGACTATAGAATAAGGAGTGGAAAGAGCCTAAGCTTGGGGATCCCCAAGGCACCCCAAGGTAATATTCAAGGACAACCAAAAGCCTAAGCTTGGGGATGCCCCAGAAGGCATCCCCTCTTTCATCTTCGTTCATCGGTAACTTTACTTGGAGCTATATTTTTATTCACCACACGATGTGTTTTGCTTGGAGCATCATTTTATTGCTTTTGTTTTGATTTCTTTTTGAATAAAATTTCAAGATCTGAAATTATTAAATGTTAGAGAGTCTTCATATAGTTACATAATTATTCGGCTACTCATTGATCTTCACTTATATCTTTTGGAGTAGTTTGTCATTTGCTCTAGTGCTTCACTTATATCCTTTTAGAGCACGTCTGTGGTTTTATTTTGAAGAAATAGATGAACTCTCGTGCTTCACTTATATTATTTTGAGAGTCTTTAGAACAGCATGGTAGTTTGCTTTGGTTATGAACTAGTCCTAATATGATGGGCATCCAAGATGGGTATAATAAAAACTTTCATATAAAGTGCACTGAATACTATGTGAAGTTTGATTCCTTATGATTGTCTTGAGATATGAAGATGGTGATATTAGAGTCATGCTAGTTGAGTAGTTGTGAATTTGAGAGATACTTGTGTTAAAGTTTGTGATTCCCGTAGCATGCATGTATGGTGAGCCGTTATGTGATCAAGTCGGAGCATGATTTATTTATTGATTGTCTTCCTTATGAGTGGCGGTCGGGGATGAGCGATGGTCTTTTCCTACCAATCTATCCCCCTAGGAGCATGCACGTAGTACTTTGTTTCGATAACTAATAGATTTTTTCAATAAGTATGTGAGTTCTTTATGACTAATGTCGAGTCCATGGATTATACGCACTCTCACCCTTCCACTATACCAACCTATTATGGCAATTCCATAGCCATTCCGAGATATATTGCCATGCAACTTTCCACCATTCCGTTTATTATGTCATGATCCATCATTGTCGTATTGCTTTGCATGATCATGTAGTTGACATCGTATTTGTGGCAAAGCCACCGTTCATAATTATTTCATACATGTCACTCTTGATTCATTGCACATCCCGGTGCACCGCCAGAGGCATCCACAGAGAGTCATATTTTGTTCTAAGTATCGAGTTGTAATCCTTGAGTTGTGAGTAAATAAAAGTGTGATGATCATCATTATTATAGCATTGTCCCAGTGAGGAAAGGATGATGGAGACTATGATTCCCCCACAAGTCGGGATGAGACTCCGGACGAAAAATAAAAAGAAGAGAAAAAAGAGGCCATAAAAAAGAGAAGGCCCAAAAAAAGAGAGAAAAAGAGAGAAGGGGCAATGCTACTATCCTTTTACCACACCTGTGCTTCAAAGTAGCACTATGACCTTCATGATAGAGAGTCTCATATGTTGTCACTTTCATATACTAGTGTGAATCTTTCATTATAGAACTTGGCTTGTATATTCCAGTGATGGGCTTCCACAAAATGCCCTAGGTCTTCATGAGCAAGCGAGTTGGATGCACACCCACTTAGTTTCTTTTTGAGCTTTCATACACTTATAGCTCTAGTGCATCCGTTGCATGGCAATCCCTACTCACATTGATATATATTGATGGGCATCTCCATAGCCCATTGATACGCCTAATTGATGTGAGACTATCTTCTCCTTTTTGTCTTCTCCACAACCACCATTCTATTCCACCTATAGTGCTATGTCCATGGCTCACGCTCATGTATTGCGTGAAGATTGAAAAAGTTTGAGAACATCAAAAGTATGAAACAATTGCTTGGATTGTCATCGGGGTTGTGCAAGATTTGAATATTTTGTGTGATGAAGATAGATCATAGCCAGACTATATGATTTTGTAGGGATAGCTTTCTTTGGCCATGTTATTTTGAGAAGACATGATTACTTTGTTAGTATGCTTGAAGTATTATTATTTTTATGTCAATATTAAACTTTTGTCTTGAATCTTATGGATATGAACATTCATGCCACAATAAAGATAATTACATTGATAATTATGTTAGGTAGCATTCCACATCAAAAATTCTGTTTTTATCATTTACATACTCGAGGACGAGCAGGAATTAAGCTTGAGGATGCTTGATACGTCTCCAACGTATCTATAATTTTTTATTGTTCCATGCTATTATATTATCAACCTTGGATGTTTTATATGCATTTATATGCTATTTTATATGATTTTTGGGACTAACCTATTAACCTAGATCCCAGTGCCAGTTTCTGTTTTCCTTGTTTTTTAGTTTTACAAAAAAGGAATACTAAATGGAGTCCAATTGACGTGCCAATTTTTGACGATTTTTATGGACCAAATGAAGACCCTGGAGTAAAAGAGTTGGGCCAGAAGAGTCCCAGGCCGTCCACGAGGGTGGGGGGCATGCCCACCCCCCCGGGCGCGTGGGCCTACCTTGTGGATGAGTCGGGCACCTTCTTGACGTGAGACCGACGCCAAAAAATCCTATAAATATAGGAACCTCCAGAAAATAGCCTAGATTGGGAGTTTCGTCGCTGCAAGCCTCTGTAGCCACCGAAAACCAATCTAGACCCATTCGGGCACCCTGCCGGAGGGGGGAATCCCTCTCTGGTGGCCATCTTCATCATCCTGGCGCTCTCCATGACGAGGAGGGGGTAGTCCACCCTCGGGGCTGAGGGTATGTACCTGTAGCTATGTGTTTGATCTCTCGCTCTCTCTCTCTCGTGTTCTTGATTTGGCACGATCTTGATGTATCGCAAGCTTTGCTATTATAGTTGGATCTTATGATGTTTCTCCCCCTCTACTCTCTTGTAATGGATTGAGTTTTCCCTTTGAAGTTATCTTATCGGATTGAGTCATTAAGGATTTGTGAACACTTGATGTATGTCTTGCATGTGCTTATCTGTGGTGACAATCGGATATTCACGTGATCCACTTGATGTATGTTTTGGTGATCAACTTGCGAGTTCCGTGACCTCGTGAACTTTTGCATAGGGGTTGGCACACGTTTTCGTCTTGACTCTCCGGTAGAAACTTTGGGGCACTCTTTTAAGTTCTTTGTGTTGGTTGAATAGATGAATCTGAGATTGTGTGATGCATATCATATAATCATACCCACGGATACTTGAGGTGACATTGGAGTATCTAGGTGACATTAGGGTTTTGGTTGATTTGTGTCTTAAGGTGTTATTCTAGTACAAACTCTAGGATATATTGAACGGAAAGAATAACTTCGTGTTATTTTACTACAGACTCTTGAATAGATCGATCAGAAAGAATAACTTTGAGGTGGTTTCGTACCCTACCATAGTCTCTTCGTTTGTTCTCCGCTATTAGTGACATTGGAGTGACTCTTTGTTGCATGTTGAGGGATAGTTATATGATCCAATTATGTTATTATTGTTGAGAGAACTTGCACTAGTGAAAGTATGAACCATAGGCCTTATTTGCTAGCATTGCAATATCGTTTTCGCTCACTTTTATCATTAGTTACCTTGCTGTTTTTATATTTTCAGATTACAAAAATCATTATCTACTATCATATTGCTCTTGTATCACCATCTTTTCGCCGAACTAGTGCACCTATACAATTTACCATTGTATTGGATGTGTTGGGGACACAAGAGACTCTTTGTTATTTGGTTATAGGGTTGCTTGAGAGAGACCAGCTTCATTCCACGCCTCCCATGGATTGATAAACCTTAGGTCATCCACTTGAGAGGAATTTTCTACTGTCCTACAAACCTCTGCACTTGGAGGCCCAACAACGTCTACAAGAAGAAGCTTGTGTAGTAGACACCACTACACGATACCGATGAAGGGGGAGAACATCCAGGAATGTTTTCCGAGAGTTAGGCATTTTCGGACATACGAACCGGAGGGGGAAGGTTCCATGTTCACTATGCTAGGGATGCGTGACAGACGAATGGACCGCGTGTTCCGATTCATCTCGTTGTTCTGAGAAACTTTCATGTATAAAACTTTTTCATCTGAGTTACGGATTATTTTCTACGAATTATTAAAGTTTTAGCAATATTCTGAAATTATTGTTAATTCGAAAACAAAGACTAAATGCTAGGTGCACCCAGCGCTGCATACACAGAAGTGTACCAGAGGCTGACAGGTGGGCAGAGGGTCCCTGTTGACCAGTCAACATTTGACTGGTCAACAAGGGGTGGGGCCCCCTATCATAGGCTCATTTAACTAATTACAGATTAAATAGTTAGTTAATTAAGTTAATTAATTCTTTAATTAATTAACTCATTAATTAATTAACTATTTTAATATATATTTTTCAAATCTCTTTTTTTACAGGGGCCTGGGTGCTGGGGCCCATAGGCTAGTGGCTCAACCGAGACACTCGGGCGCTGGGCGTAGCGGGGCGAGCGTGGGCGCCCGTCGGGGCCAAAGCCCGGCGTGGCGGGGCGAGGCCGTGGCCTCAGCGAGGCTTGCCGGCCGGCCATAGCAGGCGGAGGCGAGCGCAGGGTGACGACGCACGGGCGCTGGGGGCGGCGGCAGGCGGGGCGGCAAGAGCAGGAGGCCGGGGCGAGCGACGGAGTGTGTCGGTTTTCGGGTTCTGGCAGACCCTTGAGGTTCGAACACTGGGATGCGCGCGGAGATTTCGCCCTCTACCTACCTGCACCCCTCCGCCTCGCTAAGATCTAAGCTATGGAAAGAACAGCACAAGAGACACAAGGTTTATACTGGTTCGGGCCACCGTTGTGGTGTAATACCCTAGTCCAGTGTGTGGTGTGGTGGATTGCCTCTTGGGCTGATGATGATGAACAATATAAGGAAGAACAGCCACGCGAGGGTCTGTTCTTGGTTGAGGGGATGAACTGCTAGGAGGAGTTCAGTCACCCTTCTCTCTCTCTCTCTTCTCGATTCTCTCCCCGATTTCGATCCTAGCTAGTTTCTCTCTTGGCCCACAAATCGGCGCGGCTCTCGGGGAATGAGACTGAGCCGCAGCCGCAGGAGGGTGAGTGCGTTCTCCTTGCCACTCATGTCGACCGCGGGTTTTCTTTGCCTCCCCACCCTTTCTTTCGTGGTTTCTTAAACTTCTTCGGGGCCCAACTCCACCACTTTACTCGAAACACCATCGTGTACCTTGCTGCTTTCGTGTCCATGTGCGAGAATTTCTTTGGCTGCCGACCGCACTGGGGTCTCTTCAAGCACATATTCACATGTCGCTCCCAGACGGTCAAGAAGGCCAAACCGAGTGATGAGAGGACGCACGTGATACAGATGTGCGGGGGCCTTGGAATCCAAATGAGGAACAAGAGCACCTTCTAGGCTATGATCCTTCCCGACTCGGTCCGGGGCTGGCAGTCGACCTGGTTTTACTGCAAGGACCAGCCGACCCCGGGTCAGTCGACTGGACTTCCCCCCTTTTCCATGGCTCGAGTGGAGAAGCCCTCCTCCTTGAGAGTGATCCCTGAAGAGAAGGCGCAGGTGAAGGTGTTCGTCGAGCGGGTCGTCCAACTTGTCCGCGACGGAGTGACTGGTATGGACCTGCTGGAGGTCTTCCTCAGTCGACGCATCCAACCACTACAAGCTCGTGACCATCCGATGTGGATGTACTCGGGACTCGAGGATTCCACTCGGATCCACCCAAAGGATGTTAGTAAGGACACAGAGGAGAAGTGGCTGAGAGGTATTACCGGCAACAAGGATAATCACGGGGATTCTAGGAGGGTGGTTCCATTCGACCATTTGCGCCAGCCGGAACAGGTATGATTCTGCACTGTCAAGTGTCTTCTTGATTTACTATGTAACATCTTGTTGACGGTCAACTGTCTTTCTTTTGTCCATTGTCTTTTCAAGCCCTTATTGATATGTACTCGATGCCCGATGGAGTGCAGGAGCAAAATGTCGAGGAAGAGGCGAGCGGGGGCGAGAGTGGCGAGTGGCACTCGGATGCAGAGGAGGATGAGGAGAGCGATGACCCGAGTGAAGAAGAAGAGGTCGACTCGCCTCCTCGCAGAGAAAGGAGGTTCAAGCACGCTCACGACCCGAAAAACACCCATGACCACGTGGTCGCACCGACTGGGCAGTCTTCAAAGCGCCCTCGGGCGTCTTCTCCGGTGCCAACTGAGAAGGGACCAAAACAGCTCAAGACTGTGCCGCCTCCTGCGCCGAAACTACTGAAGGCCACATCCTCCAAACCGCCGAAGGCTTTGCCCAGAATCAAAGTGACCATTCCCACCATCTCCGGGTAATCATCTGACCCGATCTTTTGGTCGACTCGAGCAACAGAACATAACCGACTAAAATTTGACATTTGCAGTGCTGCTACATCTGGAACTTCTTCCCGCCAATACCGAGACGAGGAAATGGAAGACGCGGTTACCTCCAACCCAGGTAAAATTCTCGTGATCTTGTTCTTGATTATTTGGTCGATCAAATTCTGGCGATTCACTTGGGGTCGACTGATTTATTTGCAGCCCCACCCAATGTTATCGAGCTTCCGGATGATGATTAAGATGTGGCCCTGAGGCCCAGAAAGAACAAAAAAGTAGCGGCTGGCAAGACATCTCAGCCGGGACTGACGACGGAACCAGTTGTCCAACAACCTGAAGATGCATGTGGGGCCTCTGTAACTTTTGTTGTCCCATTGTCGAGTGAGCGCCCTGCACCGTCGATTGTACCAGTGTTTCCTTCAGCCGCCCAACCCCATGGCTCGGAGCTCCAAGCTGCCGCATCTGGGCCATCTGCTCCTTTCTTCACCAACTATCATGTTCCAGAAAGCCAGTCGGATGCTGCTGCGGAGGCTATCCATCAGGCTAACGTGATGATGGAGCAGATGAAGACGGTGAACGAGAACAGCCAGGCCGCTTACGATGCCAACGCCGCTCTTCGGGCCAATGTCCAGGTAAGTTGGCTTTCGACTGACCTTGTTCTATTAGGATATGCTACCTGAAATATTTTCTTTCACACAATATCTTATTGTTTGCGTCGAATCTGTACACCCACTGGGTGTTTTGTTGTTTTTAGTATTTGCGCTCTTCCACTCGGCCTGGGCGAGTGGGATCTGAACCAGTGGGGGCACGCTAAGTGCACCCACTGGGTGTAGTCCCCGAGATCGCAGTCGACTGCGGGCAGTCGATTGGGGTCTGAGTACTTTTCACTTTCCTTTCTTCCACTCGACCCGGGCGGACCGACCGAGTGGGATCTGAACCAGCGGGGACACGTCAAGTGCACCCACTAGGTGTAGTCCCCGAGACCACGGTCGACTGCTGGCAGTCGGCCGGGGTCTGAATAGTTCTTATCTCTTTCTTTTTTTCATTCGACCCGGGCGGACCGGTTGAGTGGGGTCTGAATCAGTGGGGGCACACCAAGTGCACCCGCTAGGTGTAGTCCCTGAGACCGCAGTCGACTGCGGGGAGTCAGCTGGGGTCTGAGTAAACTTTTAAGTTTTATTCACTCGGAAGTAAATAATCTTTGATCTTGTCGATTGACACATCTTTTACCTTCTGCAGAAATCTTGTACTCTCATTTCTAAGTTCGCCGATTTTGAGGAGAAGCAGAGGCAACTCAACCTCGACTTGGAGCTAGCCCAACAAAAGTTGAAGAAAGCTCAAGATGAAGCTGCTGGTATGGAAGGTAACTGCCTGTCGACTGTTCACGTTGATCGTCCTTTAAAATATTTCTTCGATCTCTTGTTTGATCCGATTGCTTATTTTGCAGAGAAAATGAGGTTGGGTCTGGAGAAGAAGGACTTGGACCTTGCAGCTGCGCAGAAGGAAGCTCAAGATAAGATTGCCCTTGCAGACCAGAAGCTGGCTTCGGTCGGAGTGCTGGAAGAAGAAGTAAGCAAGCTGAAGTCCTCTCTCACTGAATCCAACTAAGAGGTAACTCGTCTGAAGAAGGATAAGATGGCTCTAAATGAGAAGCTGGAGTCCGCGGCTCGTAAGAGAAATGATGTGGAAGCCTATCTGAGAACCCTTGCCAAGAAGCTCTATCTTATGCTGGAAGTTACTCCTTTTAATCCGACTGCTTTACTGCTTGCAAGTTAATCCTGTCCAGTCGACTCACTAACTCTTTGACTGCAGAATTCTACCAAAACTTTGACAAGGAAACTGGACGGATCGAGACGGGTTTAGACCCTATCATTTCTCCAGTCGGCGACGAGGCTGCCATGAACGTGCTTCGACTGGAATCCTATGTCACCGGTGTCACAAGTTACCTCGCTCGTCTGAAGGTGGCAGTGAGGGAGTCCTAGATTATGGGGTCTTCGGACAGCCAGACTATGTCCATTGGCCGGGCTGTTGGACTATGAAGATACAAGATTGAAGACTTCGACTCATGTCCGGACGGGACTCTACTTGGCGTAGAAGGCAGGCTAGGCAATACGGATATGGATATCTCCTCCTTTGTAACCGACCTTGTGTAACCCTAACCCTCTCCGGTGTCTATATAAACCGAAGGGTTTTAGTCCGTAGGACAACAACCATAACATACAATCATACCGTAGGCTAGCTTCTAGGGTTTAGCCTCTCTGATCTCGTGGTAGATCTACTCTTGTACTACCCATATCATCAATATTAATCAAGCAAGACGTAGGGTTTTACCTCCATCAAGAGGGCCCGAACCTGGGTAAAACATCGTGTCCCCTGCCTCCTGTTACCATCCGGCCTAGACGCACAGTTCGGGACCCCCTACCCGAGATCCGCCGGTTTTGACACCGACATTGGTGCTTTCATTGAGAGTTCCGCCGTGCCGTCGCTATCAGGAAGGATGTCTCGTCCCGTCTTTAAAAACGGCACTGTTGCTGAGGGAGCTTTGGCTATCGGCCAAACTCTCCGGCTAGGTGGTTTTCTTATGACCGCCTGTTCGGCCGCTGCGCCGATGATGACTTCTCGGGTCATCGAAAGCAATCTTCAGGTCAACTCGGAACTCGCTGAGCAGTTAGATCCAATGGAGCTCTCTTCCCTGAACGAGCTCTTGGATCGCATCGCCGCCCTGGGAGTCGCTACAGACTACGATCAGATTGCGCCTAAACCCAATCTGAGAGAGATCAACTCTCCCCAGATC
Organism: Triticum aestivum; assembly: GCF_018294505.1. Lineage (NCBI taxonomy): Eukaryota > Viridiplantae > Streptophyta > Magnoliopsida > Poales > Poaceae > Triticum > Triticum aestivum. Next base: position 118,611,109 of record NC_057803.1, read on the forward strand.
ACCCATCACGTTGCAGTGGTGGACGAACAATGCGGCAACCCTTCATCTATCTTGAGGACTAGCCACGTCTGGATTCCCGATCCCTCCAAGCCGGATACCCGCGGAGGGGGGGACGTCACTCAAGGCCTGAACCTAGAATCAGGCAGCGGCCAGATTTATCGAAAAACATCCAAGAATCCAAACTTCCGAGTTCGGAAACTCCTTGTCCCCTGAGTCTCAGATTGGGTGAGGATTCGGAGTCAATTCCACCCACCCACCCAAACATACGCGATCTATCCCAAATTAGGCAAGAGCCCGAAGAAACAGTACACCATTACTGGGCCCGATTCCTCCTGGTCATGGACAGGATAAAGGACTGCCGTGAGGAAGACGCAATTTCATTCTTCTGCAACAATTGCACGGACAAGGGAATCCTCAACGCCATAAGTCGCTGCGAAATTACACGCTTTACCGACTTGGCGTCCATAGTACGAAAGTATTGTGCGATGGAAAGCGCCTAGAAAACCGAAATAAAATTTTGGGATAATCCGGCCCTGAACACAAACCCGGTCCGAAATAAAAGGGTGCATTATCACAATACACCTGGGTTAACTACCAAAAAGTAAAAGCCCTCTACGGGGCAAGGAACCGTACTAGAGGGATGGCTCGATGGACCCTGCAAAATTCATAGTACATCGGATGCAATACCAATGCACAGCCTTAGAGCATGTTGGATACTCCGGCAGGTGGCCAAAAGTGGTGAGAATCTACTCCTCCCAAATACCACAAAGCACCATCCCGTGGGCAACAATACGGTGTTAACGGTCTTTGAGACCTTCACGTCAAATAACAGACGTAAGCGAACACTCCGCAGCATGGCCGAAATCTGCCACATAGCAGAAATAAATCCTTGGAGTGACACGGCTATTACCTTCAATGCCAGTGATGAACCTAAATTCCGAACAGCCCGAGCGCCAGCCGCACTGGTCCTCAGTCCAATCGTGGACGGCTTTCGACTCACCAAGGTACTCATGGACGGCGGTAGCGGATTAAACCTCATCTATGAGGAAACTCTTCAAAAGATGGAAATAGACTAGAGCCGCATTGAGCAAAGCAGCACAACCTTTAGAGGGATCATCCCCAGTCGGGAAGCACGCAGCGCTGGGAAAATCACACTAGATGTGATATTCGGCACGCCGGATAATTACAGGTCCAAAGAAATTACATTCCAAGTGGCCCTGTTCAGCAGCGGATACCACGCTCTACTAGGGCGGGAGGCGTTTACAATCTTCCAAGCCATACCCCATTATGGGTACATGAAGCTCAAAATGCCCGGGCCCAACGGAATCATCACTCTTGCTAGTGATCCGGACATAGCACTCCGTGCCGAAAATAAGACAGCCGCACTAGCCCATGAGGCACTATCCGAAGCCCTAGCGGCCGAGGAACTAACTGCGCTGCGCTCCACGGTGAACAGGGACGACGTGATACTCGATAAAAGATCCAAGTCCACCTCCTTTAAACCGGCGGACGAAATAGTCAAATTCCAAGTCCATCCAACGGACCCTGCAAAAACAGCTTCCATCGAGGCACAATTAAACCCTGATGTCGACGCCGCACTGCGAGAGTTCCTATGCGAGAACTGGGAAATTTTTGCCTGGCACCCTTCAGACATGCCAGGAATCCCACGCAGGCTGGCTGAGCACAGCCTAAATATCCTAAAAGGATTCAAGCCAGTCAAGCAGGCTCTTCGACGTTTCTCTGAACCTAAGAGACAAGCCATGGGAGAGGAACTAGCCAAGCTATTGGAGGCCGGATTCATCAAAGACATAAAACATCCGAACTGGCTAGCAAACCTGGTGATGGTACCAAAGAAGGACAAATCCTGGCGCTTGTGCATCGATTTTAAGGACCTTAACAAGGCCTGCCCAAAGGATCCCTTCCCCCTCCCCCGCATCGATCAAATCATCGATGTTACCGCAGGACACGGTTCATTGTGTTTCCTCGACGCATACTCCGGCTACCATCAAATTAAAATGGCGGAGCCAGACCAAGCCGCAACGGCATTCATCACACCATACGGCCCATTCTGCTTCAACACAATGCCCTTCGGGCTCAGAAACACCGGCGCAACATATCAACGCATGATTCAGACATGTCTGGCAAACCAGATCAGCAAAACAGTGGAGGCATATGTGGATGACGTGGTCGTTAAAACCAAGCATGTCGAAACTCTAGTAGACGACTTGAGGCTCACATTCGACAACCTCCGAACATATGACATCAAGCTCAATCCGGAAAAATGCGTTTTCGGCGTACCAGCCGGAAAGCTCCTGGGGTTCATTGTCTCCAGTAGAGGTATTGAAGCTAATCTGGCCAAAATCCGAGCATTGTCACAGTTGGCTACCCCAACAGACCTCAAACAAATACAAAAATTGACTGGATGCGTGGCAGCTCTAAGCTGCTTTATCTCCCGCTTGGGAGAAAAGGCATTACCCCTTTATCGCCTCCTCCGACGCACCGAACACTTCGAGTGGACGGATGCCGCCACGGCCGGACTCAACGAAATAAAAACCATATTGGCAACAAACCTAGTCCTGGCCGCGTCAAACATTGGCGAACCAATGCTATTATACATTGCGGCAACTCATCAAGTAGTAAGCGCAGTGCTCATCGTCGAGCAAGAAGTTGATGGACACAAATTTCCCCTTCCAAAGCCGGTTTACTATGTGTCCACTGTCCTTACTCCATGCAAATCATGGTACCCGCATTATCAAAAGATAGCATATGCGGTATTCATGGCATCCCGGAAGCTGCGACACTACTTTCAAGAGTGTTCGATAACGGTAGCCTTGGAAGTACCACTTAACGATATTATAAACAACCGCGACGCGACGGGCCGGATTGCCAAATGGGCCATTGAGCTCCTCCCGTTCAACATAACTTACAAGCCACGGCGAGCTATTAAGTCGCAAGTGTTGGCTGACTTCATCGCTGAGTGGACGGAAGCCGAACTCCCTAAAGAGTACGACACATATTCAAACTGGATCATGCACTTCGACAGCTCCAAAATGTTGGCTGGTCTGGGGGCTGGTGTCGTTTTGACGTCCCCAACAGGAGATACCGTTCAATACGTACTACAGATAATGTATACGGACTCCAACAACGCAGCCGAATATGAGGCCCTTCTACATGGTCTCCAGATGGCAGTATCCATGGGCATTCAACGCCTAGAGGTGCGCGGGGATTCAAACCTCGCTATATCCCAAATAAATGGAGACTTCGATGCCAAGGATCCGAAAATGGCAACTTATGCAATGCCGTCCTAAAAATGTCAGCTCGGTTCGAGGGGCTCGAATTTCACCATGTGGCTCGGGAAAACAATCAGGCGGCGGATATCCTCGCCCGCATCGGCGCAAAAGCGACGAGGTCCCTCCCAACATATTTCTGGAAAGACTCTTCGATCCATCCGTAGCATGGGAAGGGGACACCGGTAACAACAGTTCGGACCCGGCCAAAATACCCGATACCAAATTCTCTGACACAATCGGAGGCCCCGCCACCGAAATAACACATTCAGCCAACGAAATAATGGCCATTATTGCCCCGTGGACAGAACCATTCCTGGCCTACCTAACTAGACAGGAACTTCCGAAGGACCAAAATGAGGCACGCTGCATAGTGCGGCGATCCAAGGCCTACAGGGTCCATGAGGGAGAATTGTACAAAAAAAGCACTACCGGAGTCCTTCAAAGGTGCATCTCCGAAGAGGAAGGGCGGAACCTTTTGGTAGAGATTCACGCCGGACTCAGCGGTCATCACGCTGCAGCCCGAGCTCTTGTAAGAAAAGCCTTCTGTACAAGATTCTATTGGCAAACGGCCCAGGCAGATGCACAGGACTTGCTCCAGCGTTGCGCCGGTTGCCAGCTCTTTGCAAATCAAAGCCACATGCCACCCACCGCCCCCTAAACAATCCCCATTACATGGCCCTTCGCGGTTTGGGGGCTTGACATGGTTGGACCCCTTAAAGGGGGAACCCACAAGAAAAAATACTTATTGGTCATGGTGGATAAGTTCACCAAATGGATAGAGGCTAAACCGGTTAAAACAGCCGAATCCGGACCAGTGATAGATTTCATATCTTGGGTTGTACACCGTTACGGCGTCCTCCACAGCATCATCACTAATAACGACACGAACTTCACGGCCGACGAGGTAAAACTCTGGTGTAGCAAAATGGGCATCAAGGTTGATCATGCTTCAGTCTATCACCCACAAACCAACGGTCAAGTCAAACGAGCAAATGGTCTTATGATGAGCGGCATTAAACCCAGATTAGTGCGCTCCTTAAAGGAGTCTGACACGCACTGGGTAGAGGAGCTTGACTCCGTACTCTGGGGGTTGCGGACCATGCCGAATCGTAGTATCGGATATACACCGTTTTTTATGGTATACGGCGCAGAGGCAGTCCTGCCCTGTGACATAATTCATGACTCACCTCGAGTGCGCATGTACGAAGAAAGAGAAGCCGAGCTCGATTGGTAGGACAGTCTGGACACCTTGGAGGAGGAGCACGAGGTAGCCAAAGCCCGTTCCGCATTTTACCAGCAACAGGCTCGCAGATACCAAAGCAGAGAAGTACGGGCCAAAACTTATAACGTTGGCGAACTAGTTCTACGACTGCCAGATAAGAAAAAGAACAAGCTCGAGCCCAAATGGGAAGGTCCCTTCATTATCGACCAAGTTCTGACCGGTGGAGCGTACCGACTGCGGGATGCATCGTTAGTCGACTCGAGCCGAACCCATGGAACGCAGCCAGGCTTCAAAGATTCTACGCCTAGCACCGGACTCTATGTTAGTCCCCTCCCTTTGTCCATTTTCTGCATATGCATCATCTGTCTTGTTTCCCTTCCTTTCTTTTATTTCTCTAGGCCTTCAAGGGTCACCTTGTGCCTGACTCATACATTACATATGCGCTAAGATGATTTTTCATATAAAAAACTTTTCGAGTAGATGATTTTTCATATAAAAAACTTTCTCATCCAAGTTCGTATGCAAAAGTTATGCCCATTTTTACAAATTCTCGAGAGATTTTGCAAAAAAGTCAAAAATTCATGTTTGTAAATTTTGCTAACAACTAGACCACATATCACATGGGAATCTTATTTTCTTTTATTTTTTTGACATTTCTATCATTTTCTTTTATTTTTTTGAAACTGAAAAGGCGGTCCACAGGGGGGGGTGCATTCGGGGGAATGTTTCGGCCAAATTACTAATGGCGCACCGTGGGATGGTGCGCCATTATAGTTCAACTAGTAATGGCGCACCACTCCGACGGTGCGCCATTAGTAGTTTAAAAAATAAAAATAAAAAATTGAATTTTTTTTGAAACATAATTACTAATGGCGCACCGTGGGAGTGGTGCGCCATTACTAGTTGAACTAGTAATGGCGCACCATCCCCATGGTGCGCCATTAGTAGTTTTGAAAAAATTAAAAAAATATGTTTACTAATGGCGCACCGTGGATGTGGTGCGCCATTAGTATTTGCACACTAATGGCGCACCAACACATGGTGCGCCATTAGTATTTAGTAATGACGCACCACATGTACAGTGCGCCATTAGTGTCCATATTGGCTATAGCTGTTTTTGTAGTAGTGTGTAATGGTGTGTCTGAACGTCGTAACCGTACTTTATTAGATATGGTGCGATCTATGATGTCTCTTACCGATTTACCACTATCATTTTGGGGTTATGCATTAGAGACAACTACATTCACATTAAATAGGGCACCATCTAAATCCGTTGAGACGACACCGTATGAACTATGGTTTGGCAAGAAACCTAAGCTGTTGTTTCTTAAAATTTGAGGTTGCAATGCTTATGTGAAAAAGTTTCAGCCTGATAAGCTCAAAATCAAATCGGAGAAGTGCGTCTTCATAGGATACCCAAAAGAAAATATTGGGTACACCTTCTATCACAGATCTAAAGGCAAGATATTCATTGCTGAGAATGGATCCTTTCTAGAGAAGGAGTTTCTCTCGAAAGAAGTGAGTGGGAGGAAAGTAGAACTTGATGAGGTAACTGTGCCTGCTCCCTTATTGGAAAGTAGTTCATTACAGAAATTTGTTCCTGTGACTACTACACCAATTAGTGAGGAAGCTAATGATGATGATCATGTAACTTCAGATCAAGTTACTACCAAAACCTCGTAGGTAAACCAGAGTGATAGCCGCACCAGAGTGGTACGGTAATCCTGTTCTAGAGGTCATGTTACTTGACCATGACGAGCCTACGAACTAGGAGGAAGCGATGATGAGCCCAGATTCCGCGAAATGGCTTGAGGCCATGAAATCTGAGATGAGATCCATGTATGAGAACAAAGTATGGACTTTGATTGACTTGCCCAATGATCGATGAGCCGTTGAGATTAAATGGATCTTCAAGAGGAAGACGGACGCTGATAGTAGTGTTACTATCTACAAAGCTAGAATTGTCGCAAAAAGGTTTTCGACAAGTTCAAGGTGTTGACTACGATGAGAATTTCTCACTCTTATCTATTCTTAAGTCTGTCTGAATCATGTTAGCAATTGCCGCATTTTATGCAATCTGACAAACGGATAAACAAAACTGCATTTCTTAATGGATTTATTAAAGAAGAGTTGTATATGATGCAACCAGAAGGTTTTGTCAATCCTAAAGGTACTAACAAAATATGCAAGCTCCAGCGATCCATCTATGGACTGGTGCAAGCATCTCGGAGTTGGAATATACGCTTTGATAAGTTGATCAAAGCATATAGTTTTATACAGACTTGCGGTGAAGCCTGTATTTACAAGAAAGTTAGTGGGAGCACTACAGCATTCATGCTAAGTATATGTATGACATATTGTTGATCGGTGATAATGTAGAATTATTCTGCAAAGCATAAAGGAATGTCTGAAAGGAGTTTTTCAAAGAAAGACCTCGGTGAAGCTGCTTACATATTGAGCATCAAGATCTATAGAGATAGATCAAGATGCTTGATAAGTTTTTCAATGAGTACATACCTTGACAAGATTTTGAAGTAGTTCAAAATGGAACAGTCAAAAGGAGTTCTTGCCTGTGTTACAAGGTGTGAAGTTGAGTAAAACTCAAAACCCGACCACGGCAGAAGATAGAGAGAGAACGAAAGTCATTCCCTATGCCTCAGCCATAGGTTCTATAAAGTATGTCATGCTATGTACCAGACCTATTGTAAACCCTGCCTTGAGTTTGGCAAGGGAGTACACTAGTGATCTAGGAGTAGATCACTGGGCATTGGTCAAAATTATCCTTAGTGGAATAAGGATATTTTTCTCGATTATAGAGGTTACAAAAAGGTTCGTCGTAAAGGGTTACGTCGATGCAAATTTTGACACTGATCCAGATGACTCTAAATCTCAATCTGGATACATATTGAAAGTGGGAGCAATTAGCTAGAGTAGCTCCGTGCAAAGCATTATTGACATAGAAATTTGCAAAATACTTACGGACCTGAATGTGGCAGACCCGTTGACTAAACTTCTCTCACAAGCAAAACATGATCACACATTAGTACTCTTTGGGTGTTAATCACATAACGATGTGAACTAGATTATAGACTCTAGTAAACCCTTTGGATATTGGTCACATGTCGATATGAACTAAGGGTGTTAATCACATCGTGATGTGAACTATTGATATTAAATCACATGACGATGTGAACTAGATTATTGACTCTAGTGCAAGTGGGAGACTGAAGGAAATATGCCCTAGAGGCAATAATAAAGTTATTATTTATTTCTTTATATCATGATAAATGTTTATTATTCATGCTACAATTGTATTAACCGGAAACATAATACATGTGTGAATATATAGACAAACAGAGTGTCACTAGTATGCCTCTACTTGACTAGCTCGTTGAATAAAAAATGGTTAAGTTTCCTAGCCATAGACATCAGTTATCATTTGATTAACGGGGTCACATCATTAGAGAATGATGTGATTGACTTGACCCATTCCGTTAGCATAGCACTTGATCGTTTAGTTTGTTGCTATTGCTTTCTTCATGACTTATACATGTTCCTATGACTATGAGATTATGCAACTCCCGTTTACCGGAGGAACACTTTGTGTGCTACCAAACGTCACAACGTAACTGGGTGATTATAAAGGTGCTCTACAGGTGTCTCCGAAGGTACTTGTTGGGTTGGCGTATTTCGAGATTAGGATTTGTCACTTCGATTGTCGGAGAGGTATCTCTGGGCCCACTCGGTAATGCACATCACTATAAGCCTTGCAAGCATTGCAACTAATGAGTTAGTTGCAGGATGATGTGTTACGGAACGAGTAAAGAGACTTGTTGGTAACGAGATTGAACTAGGTATTGAGATACCGACGATCGAATCTCGGGCAAGTAACATACCGATGACAAAGGGAACAATGTATGTAGTTATACGGTTTGACCGATAAAGATCTTCATAGAATATGTGGGAGCCAATATGAGCATCCAGGTTCCGCAATTGGTTATTGACCGGAGACGTGTCTCGGTCATGTCTACATAGTTCTCGAACCCGTCGGGTCCGCACGCTTAAAGTTTGATGACGGTTATATTATGAGTTTATGTGTTTTGATGTACCGAAGGAGTTCGGAGTCCCGGATGAGATCGGGGACATGACGAGGAGTTTCGAAATGGTCGAGACGTAAAGATCAATATATTGGACGACTATATTCGGACATCGGAAAGGTTTCGAGTTATTCGGGTATGTTCGGGAGTACCGGGGACCCGCAGGAGTACCAGTTTCAAGTTATTCGAGTTATTCGAGTTATATAGAGGAATTCCTTCCTGTCAACCCGCAGGGCGGATTTTCTATGTACAATCCTCCGAGCTGGGTAAGCGGAGACTTTTTCTTGCCCATTCGTTTCATATTTCCGCAGTTAAGTACTCAGTCTAGCGATTTCTATGTAGGAACTGCACAGGCTGTAAGGGAGATAAATAACCCCCCTCCACAACCCAAGGACCCTGGACGGTCCCTCGACCCGGCCTCCCAAGAGGATCCGGACATATCTGTGGAGCTGATCGATGGGGTGTTTTACCAATCGAGCGATGATAACGCTTTGGTGGCCATTACAGCCGATTACCCTGGGCTAGTTCTAGCCTCACAGGTGACTGAGACCGAAGTCCCAGAACTTCAAGAAGGGATCCATCCTTGCGTGTTTTTTATCGTCGTATAACAGCCGTGTTTTGCAGGGGAGGTCCTCGAGGCAGAAGGCCGAGCCTGCGACGACTGGCCAACAAGGGGCCGCGAGGCCAGGCAGGCTGAAAAGACCCGCAGTTCGGATTGAGACACCAGTGCAGCGGTACAGCGCGTCGTCTTTATTGCAAGCCATTATTCTTAGAGGCATATTAACGCCCATGCCTTCCTTTCAGGAAAAAGAGCACTCGCCGGACTATACCCGGAGAGGCTACCAGTCGCGCCTCCACAAGCCAGGCTCCAAGGCCGGATTCGGAGGCGAGAACAAATACAAGGCGTGCGCCGGGTGCTCCTCCGACAGAGGATGCGGATAAACTGTCCGCCACCCATTCCGAGGTGGAAAGTGCCATGAACCACATGCGTCGCCGGACTGTTCTTCGTGACGCTTGTTTCTCCCAAGAGGCATTGGATGCCTTCAGCTCGGGAGACGCGCACCTCCATGCCGCTCAAAATGGTCTAGCCAGAGCCACGGAGCAGTATGTAAAAGACATACGAGTGAGAAAATTTGGTGATTATATATACCAGTAGCCCCTAAGACTTGAAACAGTTAGGATAATTAATTTAAGGATCATTTGTTATGCAGGTTCTCATAGAAAAGAATACACAACTGTCCCAGGAGCTGAAAGAGTGCAAAGCCCAACTTCAGGTCGCACTGGCCGTAGCGGGGGAGCCCAAAGAGACCCCCTCTGGTAACATATTCTTCAAATGATAAGTATCATATAGAATGCGGCCTGTATGCAGATCTGACGATAAAATTGCAGATGACACTGGAGTAAATCCGGATAGGCAACAGCTCTAACGCCAGCTGAAGGCCGGTGAGAACGTGCTTACGAGGGTGAGGCAGGAGAAAAATGATCTCCAAGATGCCAACACCAAGCTGGGCGTGGAACTACAAGATGTTCGCGCCCAACTGTCGGACTCTGTTAAGGAAAATCGGCGGCTTCGACGCGGCATATTTAGTAAGTGCTTGAACGAACTTTGAAAAAGAGTTCGGCGAGGAAGCTGGCTGACAGAGTTATGTATGTAGGTATGCTGACAGGTCGTCCTGCTAAGGAAATGCCCGGTTCAACGTGTGACCTTCTTCCCGAGCTCTCACAGCTGCACGAACGAGTTCGGCAAGTGATGCAAGGCGTCGCCCAGGCCTTGTGGCCCTCCGTCTCCATACCCGAAGGCCTTGGAGAGCTTGCAGAAAAGCTAAAGGGAGTGCGGCGGCGCTTCCGATTATGGAAGATACCGGCCTGCCGTCAGGGCGCCAGGGAGGCCTGGGCAATGGTGAAGACACGGTACACGAAGACTGACCCGAACCACATGGCTGAAGTCGGACCTATGGGGCCCGATGGGAAGGAGATCCCTGTGAGCTTAGTGTACGGTCAAGTAGAATTGGCCGCAAAGTATTCCCAACAGGACAGTAAACTAGACATCCTTTTGGATGGTATTGAAGAGGAATTCAACCAGTCAAATTGACTATGTAATTTTAAAGTGACATGTATAATGCCTTCTAGCCGGATTGTAGATCGTTTGTCGTGGCGGACCTTTTCGCTTCGACCTCGGGACCCGACGGTCCGGAGTGTATCCGAATACCCTCTCGGTTATGTAAGAACCGGGGCATGCGTGGAGACCAGGCGTATGGGTCATTAGTGCTTTATCAGACAAGTGCCCAACTAGTTATGTTATATTACATGGGTAGTAAGAAACATCTTCCAGGGAGAATAGTTCCGTTAAGGGTTCCTTTCCCTGGGTAGGCATGCCCTAAAGTGCATGTCCGGACTCCGAAAAGAAGCGCAGAAAAAGCATCTCCATCTTGTGCTTGTGATCTCCATCTCCGAAGCAAGATAAGATGCATAAAAGATAAACATCACATGCAATCAATATAAGTGATATGATATGGCCATATCATCTTGTGCTTGTGATCTCCATCTCCGAAGCACCGTCATGATCACCATCGTCACCGGCGCGACACCTTGATCTCCATCATAGCATCGTTGTCGTTTCGCCAATCTTATGCTTCTACGACTATCGCTACCGCTTAGTGATAAAGTAAAGCATTACAGGGCGATTGCATTGCATACAATAAAGCGACAACCATATGGCTCCTGCCAGTTGCCGATAACTTGGTTACAAAACATGATCATCTCATACAATAAAATTTAGCATCATGTCTTGACCATATCACATCACAACATGCCCTCCAAAAACAAGTTAGACGTCCTCTACTTTGTTGTTGCAAATTTTACGTGGCTGCTACGGGCTTAGCAAGAACCGTTCTTACCTACGCATCAAAACCACAACCATAGTTTGTCAAGTTAGTGTTGTTTTAATCTTCTCAAGGACCGAGCGTATCCACACTTGGTTCAACTAAAGTTGGAGAAACTGACACCCGCTAGTCACCTGTGTGCACAGCACGGTGGTAAAACCAGTCTCGCGTAAGCGTAAGCGTACACGTAATGTCGGTCCGGGCCGCTTCATCCAATAATACCGCCGAACCAAAGTGTGACATGCTGGTAAGCAGTATGACTTATATTGCCCACAACTCACTTGTGTTCTACTCGTGCATATTACATCAACGCATAAAACCTGGCTCTGATACCACTATTGGGGAACGTAGTAATTTCAAAAAAATTCCTACGCACACGCAAGATCATGGTGATGCATAGCAATGAGAGAGGAGAGTGTTGTCCACGTATCCTCGTAGACCGAAAGTGGAAGCGTTAGCACAACGCGGTTGATGTAGTCGTACGTCTTCACGATCCGACCGATCAAGTACCGAACGTACGACACTTCCGAGTTCAGCACACGTTCAGCCCGATGACGTCCCTCAAACTCCGATCCAGCCGAGTGTTGACGGAGAGTTTCGTCAGCACGACGGCGTGGTGACGATGATGATGTTCTACCAACGCAGGGCTTCGCCTAAGCACCGCTACAGTATTATCGAGGTGGACTATGATGGAGGGGGTACCGCACACGGCTAAAAGATCAAACGATCAATTGTTGTGTCTTTGGGGTGCCCCCTGCCCCCGTATATAAAGGAGTGGATGAGGGGGAGGGCCAACCCTCTCTATGGCGCGCCCTAGGGGAGTCCTACTCCCACCGGGAGTAGGATTCCCCCTTTCCTAGTAGAACTAGGAGCCCTTCCAAGTAGTAGGAGTAGGAGGGAAGGAAAGGGAAGGGAAAAGGAGAAGGAAGGAAGGGGGCGCACCCCCTCCCTAGTCCAATTCGGACCAGCCCATGGGGAGGGGTGCGGCCACCCTTTGAGACCTTTCTCTCCTTTCCCGTATGGCCCATTAAGGCCCAATACGAATTCTCGTAACTCCCCGGTACTCCCGAAAATACCCGAATAACTCGAAACCTTCCCGATGTCCGAATATAGTCGTCCAATATATCGATCTTTATGTCTCGACCATTTTGAGACTCCTCGTCATGTCCCCGATCTCATCCGGGACTCCGAACTCCTTCGGTACATCAAAACACATAAACTCATAATATAACCGTCATCGAACTTTAAGCGTGCGGACCCGACGGGTTCGAGAACTATGTAGACATGACCGAGACACGTCTCCGGTCAATAACCAATAGCGGAACCTGGATGCTCATATTGGCTCCCACATATTCTACGAAGATCTTTATCGGCCAGACCGCATAACTACATACGTTGTTCCCTTTGTCATCGATATGTTACTTGTCCGAGATTCGATCGTCGGTATTTCAATACCTTGTTCAATCTCGTTACCAACAAGTCTCTTTACTCGTTCCGTAACACATCATCCCGCAACTAACTCATTAGTTGCAATGCTTGCAAGGCTTATAGTGATGTGCATTACCGAGTGGGCCCAAAGATACCTCTCTGACAATCGGAGTGACAAATCCTAATCTCGAAATATGCCAACCCAACAAGTACCTTCGGAGACACCTATAGAGCACCTTTATAATCACCCAGTTACGTTGTGACGTTTGGTAGCACACAAAGTGTTCCTCCGGTAAACGGGAGTTTCATAATCTCATAGTCATAGGAACATGTATAAGTCATGAAGAAAGCAATGGCAACAAACTAAAAGATCAAGTGCTATGCTAACGGAATGGGTCAAGTCAATCACATCATTCTCTAATGATGTGACCCCGTTAATCAAATGACAACTCATGTCTATGGCTAGGAAACTTAACCATCTTTGATTCAACGAGCTAGTCAAGTAGAGGCATAGTAGTGACACTCTGTTTGTCTATGTATTCACACATGTATTATGTTTCCGGTTAATACAATTCTAGCATGAATAATAAACATTTATCATGATATAAGGAAATAAATAATAACTTTGTTATTACCTCTAGGGCATATTTCCTTCAAGGGTTGCTCACCACTTGGTAGGATTTTACAGACTTAGGCGAGTACTAGACTGCAGCTAAGCCCCCGAGTGAGAGGGTTGCTCACCACTCGGTAGGATTTTTCAAACTTAGGCGAGTACTGGACTGCAGCTAAGCCCCCGAGTGAGAGGCTTGCTCACCACTCGGTAGGATTTTACAAACTTAGGCGAGTACTGGACTGCAGCTAAGCCCCCGAGTGAGAGGGTTGCTCACCACTCGGTAGGATTTTTCAAACTTAGGCGAGTACTGGACTGCAGCTAAGCCCTCGAGTGAGAGGCTTGCTCACCACTCGGTAGGATCTTTCAAACTTAGGCGAGTACTAGACTGCAGCTAAGCCCCCGAGTGAGAGGGTTGCTCACCACTCGGTAGGATTTTTCAAACTTAGGCGAGTACTAGACTGCAGCTAAGCCCCCGAGTGAGAGGCTTGCTCACCACTCGGTAGGATTTTACAAACTTAGGCGAGTACTGGACTGCAGCTAAGCCCCCGAGGGAGAGGCTTGCTCACCACTCGGTAGGATTTTTCAAACTTAGGCGAAACGGATTCGCAGCTAAGCCTCCGAGTGAGAGGCTTGCTCACCACTCGCCAGGATTTTCTTTTGAACTTAGGCGAAATGGATTTGCAGCTAAGTCACCCACTGGGGGATTTCAGACGCAAATAAAAGCAACAACAATCGTTTAAGAGGACTGTAAAGCTCTTGTCTTTGATAAACAAATTACAAAGGTATTTCTTATTACATTTTATTCAAACGAGTACTAAGTATAAAAGGGGCGGAGCAGCTCCGCATTCCAAGCCCGTGGCTCGTCTTCTTATGCTCGACATTGTAAAGGTGGTATGCTCCATTGTGGAGCACTCTGGTGACGATGAAGGGACCTTCCCAAGCCGGGGCGAGCTTGTGTGGTTTCTGCTGATCCACTCGAAGAACCAAGTCACCCTCTTGAAAGGCTCGACCCTTCACATGTCTAGCATGGAATCGATGCAAGTCTTGCTGGTAAATGGTCGACCGGATCAAGGCCATCTCTCTTTCCTCCTCTAGGAGGTCGACTGCGTCTTGCCGAGCTTGTTCTGCTTCATCTTCAGAGAAGAGCTCAACTCGTGGTGCATTATGAAGCAAGTCACTCGGTAGAATAGCTTCATCCCCATAGACCAAGAAGAATGGAGTTCGGCCAGTCGACCGATTGGGGGTTGTCCTCAGTCCCCAAAGAACTGATGGAAGTTCATCAACCCAGGCGCCTGCTGCGTGCTTGAGATCTTGCATCAGTCGGGGTTTCAGTCCTTTGAGAATCAGGCCATTTTCTCTTTCTGCTTGTCCATTCGACTGGGGATGGGTGACTGAAGCATAGTCGACTCGTGTGCCTTGTGAGGCGCAGAAGGTTCTGAACTCATCAAAATAGAAGTTCGATCCGTTGTCAGTGATGATGTTGTGCGGAACCCCATATCTGAATATCAACTCTCTGATGAAGCTGACAGCAGTACTAGCTTCAAGATTCTTAATAGGCTTGGCTTCGATCCATTTGGTAAACTTGTCGACTGCTACATGCACGTGAGTAAAGCCACTCCTACCAGTCTTCAGTGGACCAACCATGTCCAATCCCCAAACAGCAAAGGGCCAGACGAGTGGAATGGTCTTCAGGGCTGATGCAGGTTTGTGCGACATATTGGAGTAGAACTGGTAGCCTTCACATCTGTCGACTATATCTTTCGCCATTTCATTTGCTCGTGGCCAATAAAATCCAGCTCGGTATGCTTTAGCCACAATGGTCCGAGAGGACGCATGGTGACCACAGGTCCCCGAATGGATGTCGTGGAGGATCACTCGACCTTCTTCTAGCGTTATGCATTTCTGGATGACTCCAGTTGCACTTTCTCTGAATAGTTGTACTCTTATTACAGTAAAGGCCTTGGATCGACGGACGATCTGTCGAGCCTCTTCTTCATCCTCTGGGAGCTCTTTCCTAAGTATATATGCAATGTATGGCACCGTCCAGTTGGGTGTGATGACCAACACCTCCATGATCAAGTCGACCACGGCTGGGACCTCAACTTCAGTCAGATCTGTGGCACTCTTAGGCTACGGGGGCTCTTCAGCGAAGGGATCTTCTTAAACTGAAGGTGCATGAATATGCTCTAGGAACACATTACTGGGAATAGCTTCTCTCTTGGAGCCTATCTTTGCTAAATCATCTCCTGCTTGATTTTTCAGTCGGGGTATATGATGGAGCTCTAACCCCTCAAACTTCTTTTCCAACTTCCTCACCGAGTTGCAGTAACCAGTCACGGCTAGGCTTCTGACGTCCCATTCCTTCATCACTTGATTGACTACCAAATCTGAGTCGCCATAGACCATGAGGCGACGGACGTCGAGTGAGATGGCCATATGCAACCCATACAAGAGTGCTTCATATTCTGCTTCGTTATTGGAGGAATCAAAGTGAATCTGGAGGACATATCTGAGCTTGTCTCCTCGGGGGGATACCAGTACCACCCCAGCACCGGAACCATTCAGCATCTTGGAGCCATCAAAGAACATGGTCGAGTGCTCCGAGTGAACTTGAGTCAGCAGTTGTTGTTCAATCCATTCGGCGAGGAAATCCGCTATTGCTTGGGACTTGATAGCTTTCTTTGCCTCGAACTTGATATCTAAGGGAAGGAGTTCAATCGCCCACTTTGCCACTCGACCAGTTGCATCTCTGTTGTTCAGAATCTCTGATAATGGAGCGTCGCTGACGACTGTAATGGAGTGACCAGGGAAGTAATGTGCAACCTTCTTCGTGGTCATGTAAGTCCCATAAACAAGCTTCTAATAATGTGGATATCTTTGCTTTGATGGAGTCAAAACTTCAGGGACATAGTATATTGGGTGCTGAACTTTGTAGGCTTTTCCTTCTTCTTCTTGCTCGACTGTAAGTACTATACTGACGACTTGTCTAGTGGCTGCAATGTAAAGCAGTAAAGGCTCTTTGCTGATTGGAGCAGCAAGCAGCGGCTGGGTGGAAAGCAGGGCTTTGAGCTCTGCAAATGCTTCATCAGCTTCAGGAGTCCACTCAAACTTATCTGACTTCTTCATCAGTCGGTAAAGAGGCAGTGCCTTTTCACCAAGGTGAGAAATGAATCGACTTAGGGTGGCCAAACAACCAGTAAGCTTCTGGACATCATGCACACGCACAAGGCATTTCATCTGGAGTATGGCACCCGCTTTCTCTGGGTTAGCATCGATCCCTCGTTCAGAAACGAGAAAACCGAGTAATTTTCCGCCTGGAACTCCAAACGTGCACTTTGATGGATTGAGCTTGATATCATACCTTCTGAGGTTGGCAAAGGTTTCAGCGAGGTCAGCTAGTAGGTCGGAACCTTTACGTGACTTGAACACAATGTCATCCATGTATGCTTCCACATTCTGACTGATCTGAGTGAGCAAGCACTTCTGAATCATCCACATGAGTGTGGCTCCAGCGTTCTTCAAACTGAATGGCATAGTGACATAACAGAAGGATCCAAATGGGGTGATGAAAACTGTTTTTATCTCATCGGGTCCATACAGACGGATCTGATGATACCCAGAATAAGCATTCAAAAAGGACAAACGCTCACACCCCGCAGTCGAGTCGACTATTTGGTCGATGCGAGGGAGAGGAAAGTGATCTTTCGGGAAGGCCCGATTGATATGTCTGAAGTCGATGCACATGCAAAGTGAGTCATCCTTGTTTGGGACCATGACAACATTGGCTAACCACTCGGAGTGGTAAATCTCTCGGATAAACTCAGCTGCCAGAAGCCGAGCCACTTCTTCACCAACTGCCTTCCTCTTCTGTACGGCGGACCGTCGAAGATGTTCTTTGACTGGTTTCACCTTTGGGTCGACTCGCAAACGATGCTCAGCCCGTCCCCTGGGAACACCTGGCATGTCAGAAGGTTTCCGTGCAAAGATGTCCCAATTCTTACGGAGGAACTGGATGAGCGCTTCTTCTTATTTGAAGTCGAGTGTTGTTGAAATGTGAGTCGGAGCAGCATTGTGATCCATTGGATGAATATGAATCGGCTTCGTTTCACCAGACGACTGGAATGCTGAATCTGTGGCAGGCTTCTTAGCTCGCAACAAATCACTCGGATCTACATTTTTTGATACTCCTGCAACTCCACTACCGCCATCTGTGCATCGGCGATCTTTGAGCCCTTCTGGAAGCACTCTTCTGCCTTCTTTCGACTGCCAGTGATAGTGATCACCCCTTTAGGACCATGCATCTTCAATTTGAGGAACACGTAACATGGTCGAGCCATAAAACGTGCATAAGCTGGCCTGCCTAGAATAGCATGATATGCACTCTGGAAATCCACAACTTCAAATGTCAACTTTTCTTTATGGTAATTCTTGGAATCACCAAAAACTACATCAAGGGCAATCTGACCGAGTGACATAGCCTTCTTGCCAGGAATGACTCCGTGGAAACTCATATTACTTTCATTGAGTCTGGACATCGGAATGCCCATTCCTTTCAACGTCTCTACATATAGTATATTCAGACCACTGCCACCATCCATCAGAACCTTAGTCAATCGAGTGCCTTCGACTACTGGGTCGACCACCAGCGCTTGCCTCCCAGGGGTGGCTATGTGCGCTGGGTGATCGGACTGGTCGAATGTAATGGCATTCTGAGACCACTTCAAATAACTGGGTGTCACCGGAGCGACCATGTTCACTTCTCTGTTGATAACTTTCAGTCGACTCTTACTCTCAACATCAACGAAAATCATGAGAGTGGAATTGACGTGGGGGTAACCATCATCGTCCTCCTCCTCATCCTCAACTTTGTCTGCTTCCTTCTCCTTTTCCTTGGGCTGTTTCTCTCAGAATTGCTGGATTAGGAGTCGACACTGTCGAGTGGTATGCTTCGGGTAAATGAAATTACCCTCTTCATCTTTTTTGGTGTGAATGTGGCATGGTAAATCTAGCACATCATTTCCATCTTGATCTTTTACTTTCTTGGGGTTCCACGGCCCTTTGGGTTTCCCTTTGAACTTTCCTTGAGTCACGGCTAAGGCTTCACCAGGAGCGGCTGGTTCGGCTTTGCGCTTCTGCTTTCGACTGGAGTTTCCTCCCCCGGTTTCGTGGGCGACTGTTTTGTGCTTGCCACTCCGGAGTCGGTCTTCTTCTTCACCATTGGCGTACTTGGTGGCAATCTCCATCATCCGAGTCAGAGTCATATCTCCTGTCCGACCGAATTTCAGATTCAACTCCCGATACTTGACTCCTTTGAAGGCACAAATTGCCTGGTGATCAGACACATTCTCCACTGTGTGGTGCAATGTGATCCATCTCTGGATATAATCCCTCAAAGTTTCATTCGGTTTCTGAATGAAACACTGTAATTCTGTCAGCCCTGCCGGCCGTTTGCAAGTACCTTCAAATGTTCTGACAAATACTCGGGCAAGATCTTCCCAAGTATAAATACTACCAGGCGCTAACTAATTCAGCCACACTCTGGCTGAGCCCTTCAACAGCAAAGGAAGGTGCTTCATGGCTACTTCATCGTTGCCACCACCAATCTGTACAGCCACTCGATAATCCTCAAGCCAAGTATCAGGCTTGGACTCGCCAATGAACTTACTGACTCCAGTCGCCAACCTGAAGTTGGGAGGAATCACCGCATCCTTGATGGCTCTGCTGAAGCACTCTGGACCTGAGACATGTACCCTGCTGCTGGTTGGGAAATCTCTATCATAACCCTCTTTGTGAGCTCTGTTTCTGTCGACCAGACCCTGAACGAGAATAGATCTCGCATCGAAGTCCGGCTCCCTGGGGTCGACTGGAGTCCTTCGCCCACCACTGTGAGGACGTCTGTCATCATGCTACCGAGGCACGTATGACCCACTCCTTGGGGGAGGCGTGGGCACTCGACGACGATCATCGTGATTGAGTCAGTGATCATACTGCTTGCGGTTTCTGTACTGATCTCGCTGGTCTTCATGTCCTTCACGCCTCAGGGCCATCTCGGGCTGTGAGCCGACTGGACTGTGTCTGCAACCACGGATCTGCTATGGATCCTATTCCGCGACTGAGATACTGTTGTATTCTGCTCTCCCGCCGCACGGAGCAAAGCCCGAGCAAAGCCTGAGAAAAGCCCGGATCTGCACCAGACCTCGACCAGCTTCTGACTGGGAAGGTTGGATTGACTCCTCTACTCGGGCCGCAACTGCGAGATTCTGGATTGGAGTTCGGTATACTTGAGTCGGAGGCGGAAAAAGTTGACATCGACTGGACTCGAGGATACGCTGCCAAGCACGCTCGTCGAGTGCGCGCTGGAGGTTCTCCAGTCAAGTGCGCTTAGCCAAGTTGGCCAGGCGCGCCTCATCCAAGGCCTGGGCCTCAGGGGTTTCTCCAACGATAGGAGTGTGAAGCGCATCCGTTTTCCGACGGTGAAGTTCTTCCCTTCGCTGAGAAGAGAGGGGTTCGGGGCGGTACTCTTCGTGAACACGCGACGGATCGCCGCCCCCGTCGCCTCCGTCTTCACGAGTGAAGCCAGGAGGACTGCGTGGTCCATTGACCATCAAAACTTCCGCCGCGGGGTCGCTGATGTCACACTCGGATGCAGTCTCTACGGAGCCAGTCGAACAGGCCGTAGAGAGTTTCGTCAGGCTCGATTGCCGCGACTTGGGGGTGGCCGACTGGCGAGCCACCGCATGCTTCACCCACCGCTGAAGCCTCGATCGACCAGAACGCTTGCTCCGGCGGGCTGCAAGGAGGGAGGTCAGCACAGGAGCCGACCGATACTGAGTCGACGGCTGCCGTAGGAGGACGCCACGGATGCACGCCCAGAAGTGTGTTGCCCCGCGGATGGGGAGCGCCTCGACGACAAGTGGTGCTTCTTGGAGCCAAGCGGAGTCATCGGCGATTAATACGAGCGCATCGAGATGGATCTCGCGGCCCTCGACCAAACCTCCGCCCGAAACCATGTTGATGGGGATCGGAAAAATCGCAACTTCTCCAACAAGTCGCTAAGACACCTGCCCCACGGTGGGCGCCAACTGTCGTGGTTCTAAGTCTGATAGTAGAATGGGGGGTAGGGATGTAGAGGCAAGATCCTAGCTATGGAGGAGTTATACACGCGAGTTTTACGAGTTCAGGCCCTTCTCAGAGGAAGTAACAGCCCTACGTCTCGGAGCCTGGAGGTGGTCGACTGGATTATATGAGTGTGTGTTACAGGGGGTGCGAACCCTTGTCCCTGAGGGGGGGTGGCTTATATAGAGTTCGCCAGACCCCTCTCGCCCTCAGTTACAAAGGGTTTAAGGTACATAAAGATGGAGACGTTACTAGTAACGCCTGTATTTAGGTGCTATAAATGAGAATTAAGCCTACAAGTAAATGCTCGACCATTGTTCGTGCAGAGTGACTTTAGCTCTTCTGCCCGTCGAGTGACTTTTGTGACGGTCAAGTGACATTTATTCTTCCGAGTGGAACGTCTATGGTCGAGTGGATGATGGTACTCTTTGAATGATCCTGGCTTTAGGGTGCTGTACTAGGGGAGGATGTCTAGGTCAGGTCCACGACCCTACCCTAGGTACATAGCTTCATCAGCGATGGCGAGGGAATCGACGTCCACGTCGTGCTTGCCGGAGTTGGAAGAAGAGGGCGTCGGCGTCGATGTAGTGGATCCCAGCCGCAACGGTTGGCGTACGACGACGTAGACGAGCCCGACAATTCTTGCGGACACGCCGGTGGGTGCGGGAGGTCAGTGGCGCGGCTGCGACGGGCCATTGCGGTGGCAGCGGAGAGCGGGCTCAAGGAGGGCGATGCAGAACGAGGGGGTGGGGGGGAAAAGATCTGAGGGTGAGCTAGGGTTTGACCGGGGTCGTGGGGAGGCGATCTTATCCCTCAGGGAGGGCCATGGGATGGCCGACGCGTGGCCAATCCCCGCCATGGACAATGCTCGGGCGGCCAACACGCCTCCTGTGAATAGGAGGATGAGGAGGGAGGGGAAGTTGGGCCTCAGGCACCGTGCATTGGTGGCCCAAGTGCACAGTGGCCTTTTCTTATTCTTTTTTGTCTCTGTTTTGCATTTTCTTTTTGTACCAAAAGAGTTTTGTTTGGAACAAAACTTGGCACATAAATGTAACACAAAACGTTGAGATGGGACAAAAAGTTTGGGGTCAAAAGGAGTTGGCTAACCAATTTTAGAAATTGAAAAGGCCAAATTTAAATGTTGCTAGACCAGTAAATGAATTTCCAGGTGCACCTGGGAATCCAAAAGAGGTTGGTTTCAAGATGAAAAATAACCAGAGATTATTTGCCACACTTTGAACATTTTAGATGTTATGTTCGAAAACTTTTATTTTTGTCTTTAATTTAAATTTGAATTTGGACCAGATTCGAACCAACACGAGTTTAACAACAGTAATCATGGTGACATGGCGTTATTAGTGGAGGGTTACTATAGCTTAATTATCCGGGCGTCACAATTCTCCTCCACTAGAAGAAATCTCGTCCCGAGATTTAAGAGGCGTAAGGGGGGGAGGTTCTAGTTACGAAATTCTAGCGAGTGTTTTCGGTCTTAGTTGCTCTCCTCGAAGTGGTCGATCCATAACGTTGATGTTTTCATACTTCAGCCTAAGGTCATCATGATGAAGTCGACATCCTTTCTTCGGGAACTCCATCGTACTTACGAAAAGGATAAGGGGTAGCTTTAGAAGAATGAAACTCTACAAGGTTGCTATCCGACGTATAACTCAGGGAATGTGGCAGAAAGTAACTCTTGAGTTGAAACTTAAGAAAATATCGAGAACAAGTAAGCAGGTACAATAAGAAGTTTCAAGTAGGTGGGCCATCGTTCGATGCCTAATCAGAAGGTGAAAGGGACTCAGAGCAATGGGAATAAGTATTGCGTCTGATACCAGAATAGATCACTAGGCAGGTGGCCCGTGAACTACATACGAAGTCAAGCTCTAGGAATAATGTTGGCAACAGGGTGTACAGGAGAGTCAGGTTTCGATCCTAGGACCTGTGGGTTATGGGCCCACCATGTGGGTTGAAGGTAAAAGGGGTGTTGACATCTTGCACGATCATGTAAGCAAGGCAAGTCAGAGGTTAGCCTGTCAGTTATGTCGGCCCAAACATCGGTACCAAGGGTGAGGGACGAAGAGAACCATTTCCTGCTCGTTGAACGAGGTGGACCAATAGGCAAAGTTCTTATCCATCGGTGGTTACTAGAATGTCATCAACAGTAGTAACAAGTTCTTACTGACAGAGTTGTACACCGAGGTGCTTACAAAAGTTGTGACTTATTACTGCTCAGATCATATAAACCTCAAGAAGGTTTAGACAAACCAATGGAAAGGAATATGTGATTATCAGATTAAACAGAACAATGGAAAGGAAAAATGTGTTTAAACACATAATTCAGGGGGTATATCCTTCCGAAGGACAAGCAAAGCATGATGTCCATGACATGATATAATGTAGAAAACTCTTTAGGTAAGGGGAGAGAAATTTCATGACATTACCCATACAATGGTGTTTGGATAATTGAGCAGGAAACATTTAGTATTGGGCTTCAAATGTTCATATGGAAGATCAGAGTACCACAGACATGCTTCGAGATAGCATTGACATGGTCTTCAAGCAAAGGTCAGACTTTGGATACATAAAGGATCCATCAGGAACAATTTGTAGAATAAGTCTTACAATTTCTTCAGGGGAGAATGGATAACCTTGTTAAAAAGGAAACTATAACAATAGGTCCTCCGGCCAGGTGTGCTAGGAATGACACCACCTTACCAGTCATATAAAGACCAATGTTATAACTCATGGAAATATATTCCAACCATCATATCTGACTGAGATTCAGATCTAATTGGTGTCGGGATACCTCAGACTCAGGATGCCTGAGAAGAAAAGGTGCAAAACAAATTGAAGAGACGACATTGTAAGATTCTCGAGAAATGTACTATGGAAGCGAGTTCCGAAACAAGAGCTCATCATTGAACCAATGAAGGGGTAAGGAGGTAGCTGATGAACTCGACGACAATTCATCTAGACTTCCAAAAGATGGGTTTCCACAATTATGTGAACAAGGAGATAACATTAGTCACATCAAATGATATAATGATGTATGCTCGAGGAAATCATACACAATTAAACAATGGTTGAAAGGTGCACCCGACATATGGGCTTAGGTAGCACAATCAATGTTAGAATGGTGATTCATTATCCAATAGTCTAAGAATGAACTGTTGACCATTAAGTCCAAAGCAATATGCTAGGAGTACAGAATCCAAGCAACACCATTCACTTGTAGGTATTCCAGTTAGAATCAACATTGTGACCAAGAAAGAATGGTGATGGTGACAAGTATCACTTATATCAAGAAATGATGGGTGGAGCAATTCTCACAACATCCTTGACATCAAAGATGGTAATACTCCAAGGTAGAACACAACATAAGCTGGATGGCAAGGAACTCAAGGTACAACACAAAACAAGAACAAGTTTTGTGTTGGAGGGAATGCAAGAATGTTGTTGATATTAATACAAATCATCGAGGGGAAAGGATGGTAATCCCCATAAAATTTGATTGATATTCTGGAAGAGCTCAAATTGTTGATGATGATCATGACACAATTGTCGAGAGATTTCATGAAGATGTAATCTATCAGCGATGACATCAAGTCAAAGGAATGATGAAGCCAAAGGTTATTGGAACCACAGATATGACACAAACTCAAAATCAAGCTTGTTGTTTGAGGTGAAATGATTAGACAAGGAGAATTGTCGTAAGCTTAGCTCATCATCGAAAGTTGTGCTCTGGGAATAAGGACAAGGTAGAATAGTTTAAGCTTTAACATGGCTAAGATGATGTAGCCAATCAGCTGGGAATGACATCAGCGAGTACAACTCGCGGGTAATAAGGATTACAAAGAGTAGTTGATCCGTAGAGCGGACTCAATTCAGTTATCGGTGTTTCGGGGAACAAACAACTCAAAACTGGGAGAAAATTGGAATCAGCGAGTGAGGGAGTCCTGGATTAGGGGGTCTCCGGACGGCCGGATTATATCCTTTGGTCGGACTGTTGGACTATGAAGATACAAGATTGAAGACTTCGTCTCGTGTCCGGATGGGACTCTACTTGGCGTGGAAGGCAAGCTAGGCAATACAGACATGTATATCTCCTCCTTTGTAACCGACCTTGTGTAACCCTAGCCCCCTCTAGTGTCTATATAAACTGGAGGGTTTTAGTCCGTAGGACAACATACAATCATACCATAGGCTAGCTTCTAGGGTTTAGCCTCTCTGATCTCGTGGTAGATCAACTCTTGTAATACTCATATCATCAAGAATAAATAAAGCAGGACGTAGGGTTTTACCTCCATCAAGAGGGCCCGAACCTGGGTAAAACATTGTGTCACCTGCCTCCTGTTACCATCCGCCTTAGACGCACAGTTCGGGACCCCCTACCTGAGATCCGCCGGTTTTGACACCTACATTGGTGCTTTCATTGAGAGTTCCTCTGTGTCGTCGCCATTAGGCTTGATGGCTCCTACGATCATTGATAGTGATGCAGTCCAGGGTGAGACTTTTCTCCCCGGACAGATATTCGTGTTCGGCGGCTTTGCACTGCGGGCCAACTCGCTTGGCCATCTAGAGCAGATCGAAAGTTATGCCCCTGGCCATCAGGTCAGGTTTGGAAGCTTAAACTACACAGCCGATATCCACGGAGACTTGATCTTCGACGGATTCGAGCCCCTGCCTTGTGCGCCACGCGATCACGATGGGTACGATTTAGCTCTACCGTCGGACAGTGTTCAGGAGATCGCACCGGCAGCCGCTCCGACCCTCAATTCGGAGCCAGTTGCGCCATCCATGAACGGGTGGATAGACCCCGCCATGGAGGGTGTATCCTTTGCGGCGATCGAGCCGATTATCGACCTTACCCTTCACGAGAGCTGTGTTGCTAAACTGCTGGATCCTTCTTCGGCCACGGACTCCGAACCGCCTGCGCCCGTTCCTGTCGAATCCGATTGGGAGCCGACCATGGAGTTTACCTCCGCGGATATTTTTCAGCACTCGCCCTTTGGCAACATACTGAACTCATTAAGGTCTCTCTCCCTGTCAGGAGAGTCCTGGCCGAACTACGTCCGACAGGATTGGGATGCAGATGACGAAGAAATTCGCCGCCCACCCACCACCCACTTAGTAGCCACTGTCGACGACTTAACCGACATGCTCGACTTCGACTCCGAAGACATCGATGGTATGGAAGACGATGCGAGAGACGAAGAGGAACCACTGCCCACAGGGCACTGGACAGCCACCTCATCATACGATATATACATGGTGGACACACCCAAAGAAGGCAATGGCAACGAGACAACGGAGGATGACCCCTCCAAGAAGCAACCCAAGCGCCGGCGTCAGCGGCGCCTCTCTAAGTCCCGCCAAGGCAAAAGTGGTGATACCGGCACCGGAGATAATAGCACTCCAGACAGTGCCGAAGACAACAACAATCCCCTCTAGCAAGATTTAGAGCAGGAGGATGGAAGAGCCAGCCCTCCTGAGAGAGCGGCAGATGGAGAGGCGGCGGATGATAATTACATGCCT
This sequence comes from Triticum aestivum, assembly GCF_018294505.1. Classification (NCBI taxonomy): domain Eukaryota; kingdom Viridiplantae; phylum Streptophyta; class Magnoliopsida; order Poales; family Poaceae; genus Triticum; species Triticum aestivum. The sequence continues at coordinate 118,637,289 of NC_057803.1, forward strand.
CCCTCCGAAGACGAGGCAAGCCTCGGCGATGACGAATTCGTTGTGCCAGAGGATCCCGTCGAACAAGAGCACTTCAAGCGCCGGCTTATAGCCACGACAAATAGCCTTAAGAAAAAGCAGCAGCAGCTTCAAGCTGATCAAGATTTGCTAGCTGACAGATGGACTGAAGTCCTGGCGGCCGAGGAATATAAACTCGAACGCCCCTCCAAGAGTTACCCAAAGTGCAGGTTGCTACCCCGACTGGAGGAGGAAGCACCGAAACCTACATCCTCGGCGTATGATGCGGCTAATCGGCCACCTCATGGCCGCGACAAAGAGACATTCCAGCCAAAAGCTCAGCCCGCACTCCGACGTCATTCAAATAAAAAGGCATGGGAAAATACGCCAGACCTGCGAGACATACTGGAGGACAAAGAAAAACATGCAAGATCGATCTACGGATCACGAGGGCGCGCCACTATGCGAGACGATAATCGTCACGCCGGATACAGTAAAAGTAAGTCCGGCCGGGCCGAACACAACGGGCAAGACTCATTCGAGCTGCATTGCGATATAGCCCAGTACAGAGGCGCCGCACACCCCTTATGCTTCACAGATGAAGTAATGGATCATCAAATCCCAGAGGGTTTCAAACCTGTAAATATAGAATCATATGACGGCACAACAGATCCTGCGGTATGGATCGAGGATTTCCTCCTGCACATCCACATGGCCCGCGGTGATGACCTAAACGCCATCAAATACCTCCCACTCAAACTCAAAGGACCAGCTCAGCATTGGCTCAACAGCTTGCCAGCAGAGTCCATTGGCTGTTGGGAAGATCTAGAAGCCGCATTCCTCGACAACTTTCAGGGCACTTACGTGCGACCACCAGATGCCGATGACTTGAGCCACATAATTCAGTAGCCAGAGGAATCGTCCAGGCAATTCTGGACATGGTTCCTAACAAAGAAAAATCAAATCGTCGACTGTCCAGATGCAGAGGCCCTAGCAGCTTTCAAGCACAACATCCGCGACGAGTGGCTAGCCCGAAACCTTGGTCAGGAAAAGCCGAAATCTATGGCAGCCCTCACGACACTCATGACCCGCTTTTGTGCGGGAGAAGACAGCTGGCTGGCTCGCAGTAATAACATATCAAAGAACCATGGTACTTCAGATACCAAGGACGGCAATGGCAGGTCACGTCTCAACAAGCATATGCGCCGCATTAACAGCGACAATACCGAGGATACAGCAGTCAATGCCGGATTCAAAGGCTCTAAACCCGGTCAGCGGAAAAAGCCATTCAAAAGAAGCACTCCGGGCCCGTCCAGTTTGGACCGTATACTCGATCGCTCGTGCCAAATACACGGCACCCCCGACAAGCCAGCCAACCACACCAACAGGGATTGTTGGGTGTTCAAGCAAGCCGGCAAGTTAAATGCCGAAAATAAAGATAAGGGGTCACATAGCGATGACGAGGAGGAGCCCTGGCAGCCGAACACCAGAGGACAGAAGAGGTTCCCCCCTCAAGTGCGGACGGCGAACATGATATACGCAACCCACATCCCCAAGAGGGAGCGGAAGCATGCGCTCAGGGACGTATATGTGTTGGAGCCAGTCGCCCCAAAGTTCAACCCATGGTCTTCCTGTCCAATCACCTTCGACCGCAGGGACCACCCCACTAGTATCCGTCATGGCGGATTCACCGCATTGGTCCTAGACCCAATCATTGACGGATTTCACCTCACTCGAGTCCTTATGGATGGCGGCAGCAGCCTGAACCTAATTTATCAAGACACAGTGCGCAAAATGGGTATCGACCCCTCAAGGATCAAACCCACAAAAACGACCTTTAAAGGCGTCATACCAGGTGTAGAGGCCCATTGCACAGGCTCAGTCACACTGGAAGTGGTCTTCGGATCCCCGGATAACTTCCGAAGCGAAGAGTTAATCTTCGACATAGTCCCGTTCCGCAGTGGCTACCATGCACTGCTCGGGCGAACCGCATTTGCAAGATTCAATGTGGTACCGCATTATGCATATCTCAAGCTCAAAATGCCAGGACCTCGGGGGGTCATCACAGTCAATGGAAACACAGAGCGCTCTCTCCGCACGGAGGAGCACACTGAGGCCCTCGTAGCAGAAGCACAAAGCAGCCTCTTAAGGCAATCCACTAGTTCGGCGATTAAGGACCCAGACACCTTCAAGCGCGCCCGGAGTAATTGGCAACAAGACCACCTGGCACGTTCCGAGCTCGCATAGCAATGCGGCCCCTACCCCGGTCCTAGCCAAATGGCAAAATCCGTGCCACGTGTACATATTACGCATTAAAAATACCATGGGCACAGGCGGGGAGGGGGCACGACTGCGGCACGCCCCAAGTCGCAGCTTAAACCGCACTAGGGGCTTCCCGCTCTGTTATTTTTCTCTTTCAAGACTTTAATCTCTGGAAACCCTGTCCGGGAGCATGATTGCCGAACACATGATGCAGCAACCAAGGAGGCAGAAAGCTATGTCACACCACGGAACTCCTAGGTGGATTACGATAACGAGTGAAATATTTGCTTTAATACTATTCCTCAGCTTGCCCTTGGAAGGGACATGTCAAACAGTCCTACTTTTTGCTTATCGCACTACTTGTATCATTCTGCTTTAACACACCTTTTTGAATAAACAATGCATAGCATTAAGACTATTATTGCATTCTTCCTTTTTATGTATATGTTCATTCATGATATCTAGCACCTGTACACTCTGGTACAGCCAATACGCTAGGGGCTTAAGCATACCCCATAATACGGCGTGAGAAGTCCGAACACTTTCGACAGTGCGGCACCCTGAACTTATAGCATTATATGCATCAGCTCTGAATCATGTCTTGGGTTAATAGTTGGGTTTGCCCGGCTCCCATGTTTTGCTACCTTACGTTCCGCTATATCGGCTAAGGTAGCACTGGGAGAACTAATGCGATTGTGCCCCGGTTCTGCTGGGCTAAGCACCTCAGTAGAGAAAGCTAAAACTGACTGTCATGATAAGGCGAAAGACTGGTCGCTGTTCGAGAGGTTTCAAGTCCCTAAAGACTTATGACGCTTAGAGTGAGGAGTCGGCCCTGTCCGGCTTAAGGCGTGTATCGCGCCCCAAATTCGGCCTTCCGAATACTAGGGGCTTCGCCGAAATTTAAAATTATAGAATTCTATGGCTAAGTGAGAGTGATAACGCATTATGGTCTGATTGCCTTGTTCGTTGTGCTGAGCACCTCCCTCGAAGGACCCAACAATGGGAACAAGAGTTCTCAGGTTTATCCCGAACACCCCAGCACTCGTGGCGTGGGGGCAGAAGCCGACGACTAGCCATCTCTCAGATTTGATAAACAGCCGAACAGAAGGTAATATTTTAAATTCAGACATGCGTTGCATAGCGCATATGAACAAGTTTTCATGATACATGATCACACGAGCAAGTTTACTCAAATATTACATCTTTCGTACACTCGTCCGCTACGATACGGGCACCCTTCAGGACACCCTCATAGTACATCTCGGGGTGGCGATGCTCCTTGCCCTGCGGCGGCCCTTCCTTCACCAGCTTCACGGCGTCCATCTTGGCCCATTGCACCTTCACACGGGTGAAAGCCCGGCGTGCACCTTTGATGCAGATGGACCGCTTGATGACTTCTAGCCATGGGCAGGCATCCACAAGCCGCCTCACCAGGCCGAAGTAGCTGCTGGGAAGGGCGTCGCCAGGCCACATCCGGACTATAAAGCCCTTCATGGCCTGTTCGGCCGCCTTGTGCAGCTCGACCAATTGTTTCACCTGGTCGCTCAGAGGCATCGGGTGTTCGGTCCTAGTATATTGAGACCAGAACATCTTCTCCGTTGAGCTTCCCTCCTCGGCCTGGTAAAACTGTGCGGCATCCGACACGCTGCGGGGCAAATCTGCGAATGCTCTTGGAGAGCTCTGGATTCGGGTAAGTAACAAGTAATTTACTTTCACATGCTTGCTTTGCATATAGAATGCCTTACCCACTGCTATCTTCTTCATCGCATCAATCTCCTAGAGGGCCTTTTGGGCTTCGGCCTTGGCATTCTTTGCGCTCTCGAGGTCCACGGCAAGCTCGGACTCTCGCGTCTTCAAGTCAAGCTCCAACTCCTCGTGCTTCGTCACGAGAGCGTGGAGCTCTTGCTGCACCTTGCCCACCCGTGCCTCCTGCCTTTCCCGCTCGGTGCGCTCCTTGGCCGCTTTGTTTTCGGCCTCGGATAGCGCTTGCTTCAGGGTCGCCACCTCGGTCATGGCCCCTGGCAAATTTACGATGATCCTGTCATTTCGCAATCGCATTCTTTTTTATATATCCATAGACTAGGTATTACTTACCTTTGTTCTCCTCGAACTGCCTCTTGGCAAGGCCGAGCTCTTCCTTGGACCCTTTGAGGTCCTGCTTCAGTGCGGCCACCTCCGCAGTCAGTGCGGCAGAGGCCAGCAGCGAAGCCTGCATATGCATATAGACATATTTATATTAGACTCCTGCGATATTGTTTGATCCTCTGTTCGGCTTTTCTTTGTGAACACCGAACAGAGCATCAGGGGCTACTGTCTATGTGGTAATATTTTTCCTATATTTCAAATACTTACCTCAAAGCCTGTTAGAAGGCTGGCACATGCTTCAATCAGTCTGCTCTTGGCGGACTGAACCTTCTGGATCACCGCACTCATAATAGTGCGGTGCTCTTCATCGATGGAAGTGCTGCGAAGCTCTCCCAGCAGACTGTCCGGTGCCTCTGGATGGATAGAGGTCACCGGCACAGGCGTCTTGCCCCTTTTGGAAGGAGGCCATCTGCCTGAGTTCGGAACCACTGGAGGTTCCGGCGCGGTGTTCGGATGAGGGCCGAACTCGGGGCCCTCGGGAGCCTTGCTCCCTCTGCTCCCGGAATCTGGAAGGTCGCCTTGAGGCGCCTCCGAGACTGTCTCCCCTCGACCTGGTGCCTCTTGAGACAATACCTCGGCGTTGTCCGTAGGGCAAGGGGAGGTGGCGATCGGAAGTGGATCGCTATCCATATCCGACGAGCCCAGGGAGCCGTCCGACGAAGATACGTCGATACGGGCTCGTGGCGGTCTGCATAATCATAATTCGGCATTAGGAGAAGCAGTGCGACAAAGGTATGCTATGAGTTACTCTGGCATCCGAATACTTATGACTTCACCAGGGGCTTGGCCCTGAGCAGCCACTCGTCTTCACCTTCGGCGGCGGTGGTGGAGTAGTCCGGAAGGAGAGTCCTTTCCTTCTTGGACCTGTCGCCCCCCCCCCCCCGGTTGGGGCGGCCTTCCTTTTCTTGTCTCCCCCGACTGGAGGGGGAGCATCTTCATCTTCCTCCTCGTCTTCGGGGGAGGAGTGCGTCATGGAGTTATCGGACGATGAGTCTGATAACACCTGGCATCGGGAACTCTTTCGGGTTCCCTTGGCCTTCTTCGTCTTCTCTGGCACCTTGTAAGGAGCCGGAGTCAGCACCTACATCAGGAGAGCATCCGCAATGTCTTCGGGCAGAGGGGTCGGACAGTTAATCTGCCCCGACGTCTCCACCCAGTCCTGTCAAAAGCATGGAGCTCAGACCGCGCACATGGTTAACCTAGGGGAAATAAATATCGTACCAGACGTATAGAACTCACCGAATGCGCTAGGCGCTTTGCGCTTAGCCCACGGTCCTCGGTGAGAGAGGGAGGGACCTCGGCGCCCTTGAACAGCACCCTCCAGACGTCCTTAAGCATCGTGTCGAAGAGCTCGCTCAGAGTCTGGTGCTGGGCCGGGTCGAACTCCCACAAGTTGAAATCCCGTTGTTGACATGGGAGGATCCGGCGGATGAGCATGACCTGGACTATGTTGACAAGCTTGAGCTTCTTGCCTGCCATATTCCAGATACATTTCTGGAGTCCGTCCAGCTCCACCAATGAACCCCAGGACAGGCCCTTCTCTTTCCAGGAGGTGAGCCGCGTGGGGATTCCGGATCGAAACTCGGGGGCAGCCACCCAGTTGGTGTCGCGCGGCTCGGTGATGTAGAACCACGCCGATTGCCACCCCTTTATGGTGTCCACGAAGGAGCCTTCAAGCCATATAACATTGGGCATCTTGCCCACCACGGCTCCACCGCATTCTGCTTGTTGGCCTCCCACCACCTTCGGCTTGATATTGAAGGTCTTTAACCACAGGCCGAAGTGGGGCTGGATGCGGAGGAAAGCCTCACACACGACGATGAACGCCAAAATGTTGAGGATGAAGTTCGGGGCCAGATCATGGAAGTCCAGCCCATAGTAGAACATGAGACCGCAGACGAATGGATGGAGGGGAAACCCCAGTCCGCGGAGGAAGTGGTGGAGGAAAACTACCCTCTCGTGAGGTTCAGGGGTAGGAACTATCTGTCCCGCAGCGGGCAGCCGATGTGCGATATTCGCGGCTAAGTATCCGGCTCCGCGCAGCTTCTTGATGTGTCCCTCCGTAACGGAGGAAGCCATACATTTGCCTCCCGCTCCGGACATGATTGGAGAAGGTTGAGGGGAAGGATGTGGACTTGGGCGTTGGAGCTCGAGTGTGCGAGAATGGATGAGCAAGGAGGAAGAAGGCGTGGGTAGAAAAAGGTTAAGCCTTGTCCCTTTATAAGGGCGGCCGAAACTATGCGCCCCCACTAGCCTGGTAAAACTTGCTTATCCCTCAAGCGCCGTAATTGATGGCGCGGTTGGGTTACCCACGCCCGTATTGATGGGAATCCCGTAATAAGGGGGACACGATCTCGGCTTTGACAAGACGTGTCAAGAAACTGCCTCCCGTTATGTGCGGGGCTAGTTAAAGGAAACAGTTCGAATAATCACCGGGCCATGGCATAATGTCATGTTGCCAAAACGTGTCAGCTGATTAGATTTGTGGAAATATTATTCTCTCTATGGTGGTATGTGGAACTTATTTTGCAGGGTCGGACACTATCCTTGTATTCAAATTCTTCCGTGGTGTATTTGGAGGAGGAACCCGCCTTGCAATGCCGAAGACAATACTGCACGCCGGACTCATCGTCATTGAAGCCTGGTTCAGGGGCTACTGAGGGAGTCTTGGATTAGGGGGTCTCCGGACGGCCGGACTATATCCTTTGGCCGGACTGTTGGACTATGAAGATACAAGATTGAAGACTTCGTCTCGTGTCCGGATGGGACTCTACTTGGCGTGGAAGGCAAGCTAGGCAATACGGATATGTATATCTCCTCCTTTTTAACCGACCTTGTGTAACCCTAGCCCCCTCTGGTGTCTATATAAACCAGAGGGTTTTAGTCCGTAGGACAACATACAATCATACCATAGGCTAGCTTCTAGGGTTTAGCCTCTCCGATCTCGTGGTAGATCAACTCTTGTAACACTCATATCATCAAGAATAAATCAAGGAGGACGTAGGGTTTTACCTCCATCAAGAGGGCCCGAACCTGGGTAAAACATCGTGTCCCCTGCCTCCTGTTACCATCCGCCTTAGACGCACAGTTCGGGACCCCTATCCGAGATCCACCGGTTTTGACACCGACAGCGAGAAATAATAGTTGATGAAGAAATCACAAGAAGTTATGTAGTTCGGTGATATTCTCGAGATACCAAAGTGTAATACTCGACGGTAGAGCAGAGTAGATGGTGGACACGTGAAATGATCTACAGAAGACAAGTACTTCATCTTGTCTGAGAAATTGAATCAAAGGAGAACAATCATGGTTGGAACCACAGTTGCAAAGGACCAAACATGGATACTAGATGAACTTATATCAAGGAAATAGTTATTATCACAAGAAGTTTCCATGATAGGATCTACATCGTGTCCATGGGCATGAACACAAGTTCAAGGTCGACTCCCACTTCTCCAATGCATAACCTTTCATTCACTTCTCGCGTTTGATGAAGTTGCAGTGTTGAAATTTTATCTGGCAAAATACCAGAAGAGTATGACTCGTGAAAACTTTCGAGTTCACACATATTATGGAAGGCATAGGTTCAACCCATCGGGGCATCTTAGGAACATATACCACAAACTTCGGAGTAAATAATACAAGTTCGAAAGTATGGCATGGTTCACAAAGTAGAAGATATAATGTACCAAAGGCATTACATACCCATGGAAAGGCTCACAAGGTTATTCAATATGAAGGACATGGTCGGATAAAATCCGACAAAGGTTCTGGTGGTCCACAAGGGATCTGATGTGAGCATCGGTACTCAACCAGAGGAAGAAAGAATGCAAGGAGGTCAGATTATAGAAACAAATGACTAACTAAAAGCTCAAATGCAAAGGAATTATGAATTCCAAGATAAGGGATCAGAAGCAATGCTCTGATTAGGGATGGATAAGTTGAATAGCCTTAGGGGTACAATCGATGGCAATTTGATTGGTCGAGATCCAACTCATGTTTAAAATGACGTCTGAGCTGAAAGGATGAATTCTAGGATCTGATTAAGGATTGCAACATTCGCAACATATTGAATCAAGGGACCCAAGATGATAAAGGCAAAGGACATCCATGAATATTGCTAGTCATTTAGAATTAACCATAATGCAGGCAGACAAGCATTTCAAGACACATAGGCTACAGAGGATTCTCGAAAGATCGGATAGTATTTCGAAGAATTTTTTGAAACACATGAACAACTGCGGATGAGCGGATACTTGATAAGAGCGATGAATTATCCGTAGGGGTAATCATGTGGCAAAGAACTGCAAGGCAGTATCTCAAAAGGATTTTCAGAACAATAGAGAGAATTTTGAGGCATCTTGTAACACCAAGATCAATGGGGAATGATTGTAGGAATGACAAGTGTACATGGTTATCCATAGGGGTTTTATCGATGAAAGGGAATTGCAAAAGCGGTGGCACAAAGTATCGAGAGAACATCGTAGAGTATCTTAGGAATCTTCTAGTGCAGTAGACGATCATCGGTAATAAGGTGCTCTCCGGAAGGAAGTAATTACGAGAACCTAGAGTTAGAGTTAGCAAAATCTTTTAACCCGAATAGAAGAGAGATCAGAGTCCGTGAGTATAGACGAGGAATAAAAGATACTAATACCACCCAAATGGCGACGTGGGCCCGTAAGACACACAGCCATGTTAGTAAAAGTTTTGTAATGTCTAGACTCGACTTCGGCCAAGGAGTGTGGAAGGGGATTCCTACAGGCAGTCGGCTCTGATACCAACTTGTGACGCCCCCAATTTGGCCGTACACTAATCATACGCGCAAATGTGTACGATCAAGATCAAGGACTCATGGGAAGATATCACAACACAACTCTAGACACAAATTAAAATAATACAAGCTTTATATTACAAGCCAGGGGCCTCGAAGGCTCGAATACAAATGCTCAAAGACTCAAGAGTCAGCGGAAGCAGTATATCTGAGTACAGACATAGGTTAAACAAGTTTGCCTTAAGAAGGCTAGCACAAAAGTAGCAACGATCGAAAAGGCGAGGCCTCCTGCCTGGGATCCTCCTAAACTACTCCTGGTCATCATCAGCGGCCTGCACATAGTAGTAGGCACCTCCGGTGCAGTAGGAGCCATCATCGACGGTGGCGTCTGGCTCCTGGGCTCCAACATCTGGTTGCGACAACCAGGTAGAATGGAAAGGGGGGAAAGAGGGAGAAAAGCAACCGTGAGTACTCATCCAAAGTACTCGTAAGCCAGGATCTACACTACATATGCATGAGTATCAGTGTAAAGGGCCAATATTGGTGGACTGAACTGTAGAATGCCAGAATAAGAGGGGGATAGCTAATCTTGTTGCAGATTACGCTTCTGGCAGCCTCCATCTTGCAGCATGTAGAAGAGAGTAGATGGTAAGTTCACCAAGTATCATCGCATAGCATAATCCTACCCGGCGATCCTCCCATCATCGCCCTATTAGAGAGCGATCACAAGGTTGTATTAGGCACTTGGAAGGGTGTGTTTTATTTAATATCCGGTTCTAGTTGTCATAAGGTCAACGTACAAGTCTGGGTCATCCTTTTACCGAGGGACACGACTATTAGAATAGATAAACTTCCCTGCAGGGGTGCACCATATTTCCCAACACGCTCGATCCCCTTTGGCTGGACACACTTTTCTGGGTTATGTCCGGCCTTGGAAGATCAACACGTCATAGCCCTACCTAGGCACAACAGAGAGGTCAGCACGCCAGTCTAAATCCTATGGCGCAGGGGTCTGGGCCCATCGCCCATTGCACACCTGCACGTTGCGTGGGCGGCCGGAAGCAGACCTAGCCCCCTTAATACAAGAGCAGGCTTACGGTCCAATCCGGCGCATCTCGCTCAGTCGCTGACGTCACGAAGGCTTCAGCTGATACCACGACGTCAAGTGCCCATAACTATTCCCGCGTAGTTGGTTAGTGCGTATAGGCCAGTGGCTAGACTCAGATCAAATAAGAAGATCTCGTTAAGCGTGTTAATTGAAGTATCCGCGAACGCCGACCAGGGCCAGGTCCGCCACAAAGTAACAGTCGAGGGCCGTCAGGAACTCAGGCCCACCACTACCTGGATGGAGCCACCTGCCCCTTCAGCCCCCACATCGGATCTCTTGTGGGTACTCTACGAGCCGACCCGACTTTAGTCACCACCATGTATCATGTATTATGTATATAAGTACATACCCGTGATCACCTCCCAAGTGATCATGGCCCGATAGTATAGCATGGCAGACGGACAAAAATATAGGGCCACTGATGATAAACTAGCATCCTATACTAAGCATTTAGGATTGCAGGTAAAGATAACAACAGTAGTAGCAAGGACAGGCTATGCATCAGATAGGATTAATGGAAAGCAGTATCATGCTACACTACTCTAATGCAAGCAGTATAGAGAAGAATAGGCGATATCGGGTTGATCAAGGGGGGGCTTGCCTGGTTGCTCAGACGAGAAGGAGGGGTCGTCAGTGACGTAGTCGATCACATCGGCATCATCAGTCTCGGGGTCTACCGGAGAGAAGAGGGGGAAGAAACAGTAAATACAAAGCAAGCAAGTGCATAACAGGACAACAGGCAGAGTTAGACATGATCTAACGCGGTGCTACACGATACCGGCGAAGGGGGAGAACATCCGGGAATGTTTTCCCTGAGTTAGGCATTTTCGGACATACGAACCGAAGGGGGAAGGTTGCATGTTCACTATGCTAGGGATGTGTGACATACGAATGGACCGCGTATTTCGATTCGTCTCGTCGTTCTGAGCAACCTTCATGTATAAAACTTTTTTATCCGAGTTACGGATTATTTTCTATGAATTATTAAAGTTTTAGCAATATTCTGAAATTATTGTTAATTCGAAAACAAAGACTAAATGCTAGGTGCACCAGCGCTGCATACACAGAAGTGTACCACAGGCTGACAGGTGGGCCAGAGGGTCCCCGTTGACTAGTCAACATTTGACTGATCAACAAGGGGTGGGCCCCCCTATCATAGGCTCATTTAACTAATTACAGATTGAACAACTAGTTAATTAAGTTAATTAATTCTTTAATTAATTAACTAATTAATTAATTAACTATTTTAATATATATTTTTAAAATCTCTATTTTTACACGGGCCTGGGCGCTGGGGCCCATAGGCCAGTGGCTCAACCGAGCCACTCGGGCGCTGGGCGTAGCGGGGCGAGCATGGGCGCCCGTCGGGGCCGAAGCCCGGCGCGGCTGGGCGAGGCCGTGGCCTTAGTGAGGCTCGCCGGCCGGCCGCAGCAGGCGGAGGCGGGCGCAGGGCCACGACGCGTGGGCGCTGGGGGCAGCGTAGGTGGGGCATCAGCGGGGCGGCAGGAGCAGGAGGCAGGGGCGAGTGGCGGAGTGCACGCGCCAGCAAGGCAAGTGGGGCACGCGGGCGGCGGGGCGCCTGCAGCCAGCAGGGCGGCCAGAGGTGGCCGCCGGCGGTAGCGGCAGTGGTGCAGCGTGCGGGGGGGAGGGGTCAAAAACGACAGCGGCAGGATGGGCACTAGCCTGTGCGGGCGGTAGTCGGCGACGCCGTTCGCTGCAACAACGCGGCCGGGGCGATGGGTGTGGGTGTGTGAGCACATAGCGGTCGGGGGAAGCAGCAAGAGCAGCAGTAGCTCGATGGGCAGTGGGGCGTGGCTAGACGGGGCAGAAGCAGTGGCAAGCAGCAGGGCTTGAGGAGGAGAAGCAGGAAAAGAGCAGCATCGTCAGGCAGAAGCAACGCAGCAGGGGGGCGACAGTGGGCGGAGCAAAGCTCCGGTGCATCCATGGCGATTGAGACGAACTGTAATACAACGATGGATTCGAGAGGAAAGAATGGGGAAGAAGACTGCATGCTCGCAGTGGAGATGGGGAGCCGCACGAGGTGGTCGGGGATGCGGCGACGGTGAGGGAATCGACGTCAGCTTGGAATCCATCGTTTTAAAAATTGGAAAGGCCAATTTTAAATGCTGCTAGACCACTAAATGAATTTCCAAGTGCACCTTGGAATCCAAAAGAGGTTGGTTTCAAGATGACAAATAACCAGAGATTATTTTCCACACTTTGAACATTTTAGATGTTATGTTTGAAAACTTTTATTTTTGTCTTTAATTTTAATTTGAATTTGGACCGGATTCGAACCAACATGAATTTAACAACAGTAATCGTGGTGATGTGGCGTTATTAGCAGAGGGTTACTATAGCTTAATTATCCGGGCATCACAGCTGTCCTAGTTTTTGCTGCTAGGGCGGTAGTACCGCAGGGCCCTGCGGTAGTATCATGTGCCCTTGCGGTAGTACCGCGTCCCCGGCGCGGTAGTACCGTGCTACGCAGGCTGAGTTGGTGGATAACGGTTGGATTTGTTCTTCCACTATATAAGGGGTGTCTTCTTCTGCAAGTTGACTATCTCTTCTATCCCCAAGCTCCATTATTGCTCCAAGCTCCATTTTCACCCGATCTCTCTCCCTAGCCAATCAAACTTGTTGAATCTCTAGGGATTGGTTGAGAAGGCCTAGATCTACACTTCCACCAAGAGAAATTTGATTCCCCCACTCATCCCTTGCGGATCTTGTTACTCTTGGGTGATTGAGCACCCTAGATGGTTGAGGTCACCGCGGATCCATATTCCATTGTGGTGAAGCTTTGTGGTATCATTGGGAGCCTCCAATTAAGTTGTGGAGATAGCCCCAACCTTGTTTGTAAAGGTCCGGTCGCCGCCTCCAAGGGCACCAATAGTGGAATCACGGCATCTCACATTGTGTGAGGGCGTGAGGAGAATACGGTGGCCATAGTGGCTTCTTGGGGAGCATTGTGCCTCCACACTGCTCCAATGGAGACGTACTTCCCCTCAAAAGGAAGGAACTTCGGTAACACATCCTCATCTTCACCGGCTCCACTCTTGGTTATCTCGTGCCTTTACTTGAGCAAGCTTATTTGTGTTATATCCCTTGCTTGCTTGTGTACTTGTTCTTGTTGCATCATATAGGTTGCTCATGTAGTTGCATATCTAGAAAACCTACTTTGATGCAAAGTTTAAATTGGTAAAGAAAATCTAAAAATTGTTAGTTGCCTATTCACCCCCCTCTAGTCAACTATATCGATCCTTTCAAGTTCAGTGTAAACAACGATGTATCATACGACCGCGAATGCTCACATGAGCGGTCATATAAAATCCTCAACGAAATCACAGAAAAGACCAGGATAGACGATTGCGTATCAAACAGGGGAAAACACCCGCATGAGGGGTCGTTTGAGCCCTCGAATTCAACTGGATGGGCAAGAGAAAATGCGGTCTACAAAATAGGTGCCCGCACTCGTTTAAGCCCCCATTTTGGTACTCTTCATCGCGCATATTCCAAGCTCAGCACGAAAGATGGCATTCCATATGGATGCGTGCGTCCGTATGAATGCCCGTCCTAGGTATGCAAACCCTAGATCCATAGAAAACAACACGAGACGGCATTCCATACGGGCGCTTGCGCCCTTATGAGCGGTCGTCAGGTTCAAAATTTCAGATATGGAGGCCGATGGCGCAGGGGGGTATTCTTCTTCCTTCACCTAGCGCCCAAGCCTCACCTCTCTCTCTCTCTCTCTATATATATATATATATATATATATATATATATCAAACCCTAACAAAACCCCTTCAAATCCTCCATTTCTTCACAGATTTCATTCGTTTGATCCATGCATCTTCATCCTCGATAAGTTGCTCCTCCGATCTATGGTTCATTCGCAAGTTTTGATGGTGATTTCATTCAATCCATAGTCTAGATAAGATGCAAATATTTTTGAATTTCTATTTGATTCACACGTTAGGATTCAAAGTAATAGGTTAGAATCAATCTTAGGTAGTATTAGAACTCGATCCCCACATAAGACTACATTTTTCTATTGTTATTTTTGTTTTGTGTAGAAGATGATGAAATCGGCAATCAGCAATAAATGGATCTTGGTATTCATTGTTCCAAACAAGAACATAGTTTACTACATGGATTCTCTCAGAGAGTCAATAAAGCCTCGGGATCTGACGCATCTTCAGCAATTCATGGATAGGTATTGAATTCTATGATGTTGAAATTAATTTGCACTCATATTTGGTTCAAGAATTGATGTTGTGAAAATTCATCTTCATTTACAGTGTGTTCACATTGTGGAAAACTAAACCAGGGAACCCGTTCAAGAGGGATCTACCTCTGCAGCACGAGATCGTTTCTCCCGTAAGACACCAAAATCCGTTATTTTTGAAAAATGTATCAAATAGTTTGCAAATACCTTTTCTTACGCTAGTCAAATGTTCAAGTTTCTAAATAAACCTCTTTCTATTTCTATCAAAAGAAAAAAAATACATCTAACACCGGTTAGGTTGTTCAAATACATGACTAATTCTGTACAAAAAAATTCAGTGTCCTCATCAACAAGCAGGGACCAACCTTTGTGGATACTATGTTTGTAGACACATGATCTCCATCTGCAAATCTGCTGATAGTTGTGACGATGCTTGCGAATTAGTACCAGTAAGTCTATCTTAATTAATATCTTCTACTCCACTCGTATGGAACATTCCGATCTTAAAAATACCATAGCTCATCTTTGAACCGAGGACCCCTGAACCGCTCCCCGCTGGCGAATTGCTGATGGTTAGGAGATTTGTCAGCAACTTCTTCCTGAATCACTACATTAAGCCCACTAGTGATAATGAAGATTTTAGCATGCCTTCTCCTAAAATAATGAGTAAGAGTTAGCTGCTAAAATACGCATGGATCCATTGTTTTCCATGTGATGAGGTCTTCGTATTTTATTCGCAATGATTAATTATGTAATGAATATATAATGTCGACAAATCATTCGAATTTAGCTACCATATGTTCAATTGCAATTGTTACGAATTCTGATGAATGTTCTTCCTATCCACATTATTTTTTCAATTCCATATTGTGGCAAATTTCCTTTTTGCATGCCGATTCAAATGGGATATTTTTGCTTTAACTTGGCCATTCATGCGCACACGGTTCAACTAAATGAGTGTGTGCGATCCACATCAGAAAGCATATGTCCATCGTAGCGGAACTGTCGGTGATACATAGCATATCGCAGATGATTTGCAGCACTTCTACGTGTGTAGGGGCTCCCGAATCGTTTGTGATACCACATTATCGCACACGAGAGCTTATAGTAAACCGTGCCCAATGTAAAATACAATCCCACTCGTAAATTTTTCAAGAAACATGTGGGATCCCATACGGAAAGCACATGTCACTCATACCGCAACCATCGGTGATACACAACAAATCACAAACGGTCTGTTGCATGTGTATATGTGCGAAGGGGCTCTTGAACAGTTTGTGATAGCACATTATCACAGACGGTAATTGTTCACCAAACGTGTGCGATGGTCTCATGCATGGCAGACAAGTTCCGCAGAAAACTCGTGTGCGATGGGGCACATATATCACACAGTTCATAAGTTGGCCCGTGTGCCTTAGATACTATTTCCCAAATGGTTCGGTATGAAACACCGTTTGGTTTCACTGCATCATTAGAAATGTTTGATCACCAATCCCACACGTGTGCCAGAATGTGGTGTGTGTGATATGTTATTGCATCACATACAATTACATTTGGCAACGCGTCTGCATCATGGCTCCCTATCCCCGACGGTTTTTTGGGTCGTGTGGGAAGGACCCCCCTATCGCACACACTCACTAGGCGATGGTTTAAAATGTCGTCGTGGAAAGGGGTTAAAAACCGTTTGTATAGTAGCTCGTTGTACCAGTGATATAACTTCGTGAAAAATGCTCAACCACAAACATAGAGTTTTATTCTTGACAGTGTAAACAAACTCTAGAAAACATGAAACATGGCATCGTGACATGGTATGACCTCACAATGTCATGGTAAAAGATTGAGATGGTTTGAAGAAAATTGTGATGTTCTATACTAATACTAGAGTAACAAACAATTAACAATTACATATTGCATTTACAAAAAGAATGTACACATCTGAAAAAAAAATGAGGGAAAAATATCAGATAAGTCAATCTCACATGATTGGCAACCATGGTTCTCATTTCGAGGGCGGGAAGGTGAATATTGGTGTCAAAACCGGTAGATATCGGGTAGGGGGTCCCAAGTTGTAGATCTTGGATTGGTGGGTAACAAGGAATGCGGAGACAATATTTACCCAGGTTCGGGCCCTCTCGAGGAGGTAAAACCATACGTCCTGCTTGATTGTATTGTTGTGTTTGTATAATGATTACAGAGTTGGTCTACCATGAGAACGGATGAACTAAACCCTAGATGAGTAGGATAATGGTTCTCGCCTCTACGGACTAAACGCCTTGGTTTATATGGACACTAGGGGTTCCTAGGGTTATACATGGTCGGCTAAACACACCAACTCCATCATCTCGACTTGGAGGATACACCAAGGCTTCGGAGGTTTCCTTCCATAACACGGAGTCGCCTATAGCTCGGCCTTCCAACGACGATCAAGAGCGTCGAACCTGTCCGGCCCATGAAAGATAGACCGGCAGGCCGGGGACCCCTTAGTCCCGGACACCCTCTGTAGCCCCCGAACTAGTCTTTGAAGCCAAGGTATATGAGGGAATCATCGGCTTTGTGGACCAGTTCCTTCCTTCCATGGTGCTCATGCCAGGTCTGTAGTCACCCTTAGTCGAACCTTCAAGGGTTGCCTGGCCATGCCCGACCATGTATTGTCCGGATTATGCCATGATTTCCAAAGTGTACACATTAATTAGCCTCAAAGGCCAGCCGCTCAAGTGTGAATAGTGCCCTCATATGACAGCTTTTGTCAAAAGGTCACGACCCGCCATAACCACTAGACAATTATGAAAAATCGATTCGCGGTTCGAGGTGGTTTCTCCATTGGAACCTCCCATCAATATGGAGATTGTGTCCCGTTTTTAAGGGATGTGATCAATGATTCGCGCTATCCCATGTGCGCACAACGAAATGATTATATCAGGAAGAGGTGAGGTCTGTGACACAGTAAAAGGACTCTTGGTATTATGGCAGCCCATAAAAGGGGAACTGTGACACCCTGGATTTTGAAAACTTTCTTTTCCTGAGGTTTATTGAATATTTGGGTTGAATTTGAATTTTTAATCAACTCTTTTCGACTTGCCACTTGAATATTATTTTTGAATTTCTTCCAAGTGGATCCTAGCACCTCAAAACATCCCTTGACTTCATCCCTCTCAAGATCATGCCATTGATAGTTTTCTTAATTAGCATAATATTCATTTTCCCTCTAAAATAGATATTTTCTCAATCTGCTCTAAAGCAACCCTCATTTTTATGGCTCAGAAAAAACACAATAAATTCCCAAATATTCTTTGGGTCATGTCTCACCTTCCTATGCAAAAATATCCCAGCATGTGGAGGATTTTGGCTCAAGAAAATATTTTCTTCTCTGGGTAGCAAGGGCACTTTGTGAAGGAAGTGTATTTTTGCTTGATCCATTTGAGCTGAAATTTTTATAGCATGACTACCTTCCAACCTGAAGCTTAGCCACTAAGTCAGCCCTTATCTCTCTGTGGATCTTTCACTAGCTTCTTCAACAGTTTGTGTCCAGAAACTTATTCCAATGTCCGATCTTTGTCTAATCGACCTGGTAGCAAACCAAGAGCATCCCCAACCTCAGTGATGATAGGACAAGGCCCTAGACATGCTGATTGCGTTGCACCAGTGCACGCGATGACCGCGTGGAGATAGAGTGTTCGACAGGCAGTCGACGCGCTTTGCGCGTCGTGACCCCTTTGCCTCCACCCATCCGATCGCCACGCACCCCCGTAGCTTGTTCTAGCTCGTCTGCAACCTCATCCTCTTCCCCAAGCTATAATCTACCGCTTCCCGATGCTGGCAGCCTTCGCCATGGATGCAGACATGGCAGAGTAGAGAGCACAGTGCTCCCGCGTGACCGTGTCGTCCCACCTCGCGTCCTATGCTTGGCCTCACTCCTCCATTGTGCTTGGATGAGCTCTAGTGAGCCATCCCGTTGAGCCAGAGCCTCCATCGTCGCCTCTCGCCGCTCCAGAACCCTCTCCGGCGGCCGCTAGCTCTGCCTATCCCTCCTTTATAAATAGAGCCACCCGAGCCATTCTAGCCACCCACCCACCTTCTTTGGGCACAAATTGAGCAGCTTCACACCGCGGCAAGGCCGGGTGGTCCTCTAGCCGCAGTTCCTTGCTAGAGTTGGTCGCGGATCCCCCACAGCTGTCCACTTACTCCGGTGCTTCTCGACCTCATTCCTCTCCCTAGGCGTGTTCATTAGGTCCTCCTGAACACGACGACATGCTTGGTTCGTTGAAACTCTGCCGGGAACACTGACTCTGATGAGCTCCACTACTCGCTGCCTCTGGAGACGACCACTCCGATGCCCATCCACAGCTGCCCACGCTTCAGGTACGTGCTTGCTTGTCTCAATGAGCTATGCCCATCACCCTCCCCGCAGGCGGTCGTCGTGGCCTCCTCGCCAGAGAACCACCATCGACAGCGACACCGTCCTAGGTTGCCTCTCTCTCTCTCTCCCTCTCTCTCTCTCTCTCTTCTAAACTTGCCCCGAGGGCCCCACCTGTCGGCCTCTCTCTCTTGGTCCTGAAGCGGTATAAGTGGAAGGGCATTCTAAGAATACACCTTCGACGTGGCGCTCTCTGGAATTTTGTATTTTCTGTTTAAATTTAACTATTTGACCTAAACTTTGACCACTAATATCTCCTAAACCATAAGTCCAAATAAGATGATTCTGTTTTGCAATAGTTTTGTCTTGATCTCCTCTTGTTGTATGCAAAAATTGAGATTTTTCTTCCTGTACATATTTTCTGGTGCAATAAAATGCTTTATGTGACATTTTATTTTTGGTATTTCAATTATTTTCAGAAGGTTCTGACTGCCTTGAAGAGGACCAGGAGTTTTGACTCTCCTCTGAACTAAGGCAAGCCACCACAAACATTTGCAAGGGTGATATCGCAATGACTATGATTTTACTTGAATTTAAAGTCATATATTACATTTAGTTAATTAAAATAATTTAACTTGTGCTAGTATTATTTCCATGCTATGTTTTCTATGCTTTACAGAAGAATGGTGGTTACTTGGTTAAGTTATGCAGTAGTGTTTAATTATGATGCTTATGTTCATGATAGTATCGTTATTATGTTGATTCATTACATGTGCATTTCATGTCATACTATGACTCAAGTGATTTTTATTTCAACTTAAACATGATGATAATCCAACTTGAACCTGTTGTTGATCGAGCCATGGTGCCACCAAATCGAGCTTCCCAATGCAAACACATTTGCTTTTATGGGAAGGCCCTTATTTGGTCTATTGTCATGCCTCTCGCCGGTGCCTCCAACGAGGGAAGGTTATGCTCTTGCACTAACCTGGCCCGGTAGGCAGGCATAGCCTTGTGTGCCCATAGTTGTTTGGTACCATCGTCCCATTCGGGACCGTTTTTGTTTGCCACGATGGTGAACGTTTGATGTCCGGAGTGGCATCCGGGGCCACCCATGACTTAGCCCAAATAGGAGTTGGTCGGAGTGGTCAGGAGAGTGTCATGCAATAGATTGGTTTTGTCAGAACGTCATTGGTCCACCTGAAAGGGAGTGCAAGGTCATGGGTTTTGTGGTGTGGGTATAGTGTACTAACCTCTGCAGAGTGTATAATCTATCGATAGCCGCATTCTCGGTTATGGACACAGTTTGTAGTAGGTCACACCATGGGTCAACAGAAATAATTAACCTGCACACTAATGTTATATTGATGGTACATGCTATGGTTGGTGATCTTGTGTGATCATCGGTCTTGTATCCTTTGTGATCAAGAGGTGATCACTGTGGTAAGCTGATGGATATGGATACGAGGTAACCAAGATGGTAAGCTGGTCCGAGGGACCATGAGTTTTGGTCACATAGACTTCATGAGTAGCATGTCATGTCTTGCATTTAACTTGCTTAAATATCATGTTATTGTTTCTCGTTACTGCTTTGCTTGTCATGAGCTTGCGAGTATATTCGAAGTACTCACCTGGCATGTCATGCTAGTTTCAGGAGAAGCTATACCAGGAGTCAGAGTTACATCATTCATCGCAGTCTAGGCCGTGTCCAAGCAGTGTCCCTGTGAGATGGAGTTCCCCTACATCGTCGTTCCGCTGCCGCGTAGTTGTATGATACGTCTCCATCGTATCTACTTTTCCAGACTCTTTTGCCCGTGTTTTGCACTCTAATTTGCATGATTTGAATGGAACTAACTTGGACTGACGCTGTTTTTAGCAGAATTGCCATGGTGTTATTTTTGTGCAGAAATAAAAGTTCTCAGAATGACCTGAAACTTCACGCAGAGTATTTTTAGAATAAATAAAAAATATTGGCGAAAGAATCAACCAGAGGGCACCCACACCCTATCCACAAGGGTGGAGGGCGCGCCCTCTGGTCTTGTGGATCCCACAGACCACAACTCCAACTCCATATATTCATGTTCGGGGAGAAAAAACTCAGAAAGAAGGATTCACCATGTTTTACGATACGGAGCCGCCGCCACCTCCTGTTCTTCCTCAGGAGGGCAGATCTGGAGTCCGTTTTAGGCTCCGGAGAGGGGAAATCATCGCCATTGTCATCATCAACCATCCTCCATCACCAATTTCATGATGCTCACCACCATGCATGAGTAATCCCATCGTAGGCTTGCTGGACTGTGATGAGTTGGATGGGATCTACCATCTAATCGAGTTAGTTTTGTTCGGGTTTGATCCCTAGTATCCACTATGTTCTAAGATTGATGTTGCTATGACTTTGCTATGCTTAATGCTTATCACTAGGGCCCGAGTGCCATGATTTCAGATCTGAACCTATTATGTCTTCATGAATATATTTGTGTTCTTCATCCTATCTTGCAAATTATAGTCACCTACTACTTGTAATGATCCAGCAACCCCGGAGTGACAATAGTCGGGACACTTCCCGGTGATGACCGTTGTTTGAGGAGTTCATGTATTCACTAAGTGCTAATGCTTTGGTCCGGTACTCTATTAAAAGGAGGCCTTAATATCCCTTAGTTTCCAATAGGACCCTGCTGCCACGGGAGGGTAGGAAAAAAAGATGTCATGCAGGTTCTTTTTCATAAGCATGTATGACTATATTCAGAATACATGCCTACATTATATTGATGAATTGGGGCTAGTTCTGTGTCACCCTATGTTATAACTGTTGCATGATGAATGCCATCTGACATAATTATCCATCATTAATCCATTGCCTAAGAGTTCATTTCATATTGATCTTTGCTAAGTTACTTTATCTTTGCCACTGTTATGATTGCTACAAAACTGCTACTATTACTTTTTCCACTGTTACCGTTACTTCCATACTACTTTGCTACTAAATTTTTTGCTTCGGATATTAAGTCTTTCAGGTGTGGTTGAATTGGAAACTCAGCTACTAATACCTGAGAATATTCTTTGGCTCCCCTTGTGTTGAATCAATAAATTTGGGTTGAATACTCTACCCTCGAAAACTGTTGCGATCCCCTATACTTATGGGTTATCAAGACCTTTTTCTAGCGTTGTTGCCGGGGAGCATAGCTCTATTCTCTGAGTCGCTTGGGATTTATATCCGTTGATCACTATGATGAAATTTAAAGATCAAAGAACCAAGATTTTTCCCTCAACTACGAGGGGAGGTAAGGAACTGCCATCTAGCTCTGCACTTGATTCACCTTCTATTTTGAGTAAACTTACAACACCTACACTTGCTATTTATTCTGATATGTCGCATGTTATTGATGATGTCACTTCTGCTATGCATGATTCTTATGATGAAACTACTTCTCTGCTTGATAATACTGTGCCACTAGGTGAATTTCTTGATGAACAACTTCCTAGGGTTAGAGAGAGTGCAATTACTGAAACTGATGATATTATTGAAACAGGAGATTATGACTCTCCCCCTAGATATGAATTGCCTGTTGTACCTGAGGGTTATATTATGGATGAGGAAACTTCTAGAGACTTTCTTGCTTGTAATGATAGAGATGAGCTTAAGAAACTGTTAGCTAAGCTGAAAGAAAAGTCTTTGAATGCTAGAATGCAATATGACCCTATGTTTGCTACTTCACCTATCTTTGTTACTGATAAGGATTATGAATTCTCTGTCGATCCTGAGTTAATTACTTTGGTTGAATCCGATCCTTTTTATGGTTATGAATCTGAAATAGTTGTGGCACATCTCACTAAATTGAATGATATAGCCACCCTATTTGCTCATGAGGACAAAATTCACTATTACTATATTCTTAAGTTGTTTCCTTTCTCATTAAAGGGTGATGCTAAGTTATGGTTTAATTCTCTTGCTCCTGGTTGTGTGCGTAGTCCCCAGGATATGATTTACTACTTCTCTGAAAAATATTTCCCTGCCCATAAGAAATAAGCTGCCTTACGGGAAATATTTTAACTTTGTGCAAATTGAAGAAGAGAGTCTCCCACAAGCTTGGGGGAGGCTTCTCCAGTTACTTAATGCTTTGCCTGATCATCCTATCAAGAAAAATGAAACACTTGATATCTTTTATAACGGACTAACCGATGCTTCCAGAGACCACCTAGATAGTTGTGTTGGTTGTGTTTTCAGGGAAAGAACTGTTGAGCAAGCTCAGTTGCTATTGAATAATATATTGAGTAATGATAATGATTGGACACTTCCAGAACCAACTCCTAAGCCAACTCCAAAGAAAAGGGGCATTCTATTTCTCAGTCCTAAATATATGCAAGAGGCAAAGAAATCTATGAAAGAAAAAGGTATTGAAGCTGAAGATGTTAAGAATCTACCACCTGTTGAAGAAATGCATGGTCTTGATAACCCGACACATGTAGTAGAGGTAAACTCTCTCCATAGATTTGATGAAGGTGATATTCCTCATAATAAGTCTGCTAGTCAATGCTTAGATGAGTTTGATAATTTTATTATTAAACAAGAGAACTTCAATGCTTATGTTGGTAGACAATTGAAACATAATGCTTACATGCTTGACCACTTGGGTGATTAATGAGTAGAACTATTAATAATTTTAAGCTTATTAGTAAACATGCTTGCATGGTTACAACTCAAGTAGAACAAGTACTTAAGGCACAAGATGATTTGCTTAATGAGTTGAATAGTAAGAATAATGATAATATTGTTAGGGTTATGACTAGAGGTGGTAAAATGACCCAGGAACCTTTGTATCCCGAGGGCCATCCTAAGAGAGTTGAGCAAGATTCTCAGAGAGTTAATACTGATGCACCTAGTCCTAGTAATAAAAAGAAAAAGAAAACTGATATGACTTTGCATGCTTCTAGTGAACCTATTATAGACACACATGAGAATCCCAATGATATTTCTATTTCTGATCCTAAGACACAATCTGGTAATGAACATGAACCTAGTGACAATGTTAATAATGATGTTCATGTTGATGTTCAACCTAGTAATGGTAATGATGTAGAGATTGAACCTTCTGTTGATCTTGATAACCGACAATCAAAGAATCGACGCTATGATAAGAGAGACTTCATTGCTAGTAAACATAGTAAAGAAAGAGAACCATGGGTTCAGTAACCCATGCCCTTTCCTCCTAAACCATCCAAGAAAAAGGATGATGAGGATTTTGAGTGCTTTGCTGAAATGATTAGACCTCTCTTTTTGCATATGTGTTTGATTGATATGCTTAAAATGTCTCCTTATGCTAAGTATATGAAAGATATTATTACTAATAAAAGAAAGATACCGGAAGATGAAATTTTCACCATACTTGCTAATTATACTTTTAAGGGTGGAATACCAAAGAAACTTAGAGATCCGGGAGTACCAACTATACCATGCTCCATTAAAAGAAACTATGTTAAAACTGCTTTATGTGATCTTGGAGCCAGTGTTAGTGTTATGCCTTTCTCTTTATATCATAGAATTGAATTGAATAAGTTGAGACCTACTGAAATTTCTTTGCAAATGGCTGATAAATCAACTGCTATACCCATCAGTATTTGTGAGGATGTGCCTCTTACGGTTGCAAATGTTACTATCTTAACGGACTTTGTTATTCTTGATATTCCCGAGGATGGCAGTATGCCGAGTATCCTTGGTAGACCCTTTTTGAATTCTGCAGGGGTTGTTATTGATTGCAATAAAGGGAATGTCACTTTTCATGTTAATGGTAATGAGCATATGGTACACTTTCTGAAGAAACAACCTCAAGTTCGTAATATCAATTCTATTGGAAAATTTTCAACTATTACTATTGGAGGTTTTGAGTTCCCTCTTCCTACTGCCAAAAAGAAATATGATATTCTTATTGTTGGGGACATACATATCCCCACTGAGGTAACCTAGTGTTATTCAAAAATTCTCCAATTTCATGTCATTCAGAAGAAGTTTGTTAATAAGACTTGATCAACCTTGTTAATGGATTCCTTTTGATGAGCATGAGATGGATGAATTTAGAAAGCACAACCTTCTGTACCCACTTTTTACTCTCTTTTATTTAGAATAAATAAAGCAAAATAGTATTTTTTTGTCTATTTTCTAAATTATCCGTGAAATAAAAAATGTCCTGAAAATAAAAGTTCTCCAAATGCCCTAAAAATTTAGTATGATTTTTTATAGAAATTTGAGAATTTCTGGCACTGAGAACACACCAGGGGGGTGCACTAGTGGAACACAAGGGTGGAGGGCGCGCCCTACCCCCCTAGGCACGACCCTGTCTTATGGGTCCCATGTGGGCCCCCTCCACTTATTCTAGCACCCATCCACTTTGTCTTCCTCCAGAAAAAATCATCCCCTAGCTCAAACCTATGTTCTTGCTCATTTTGCAGCCATTTTTTATCTCCTTGCTTAAAGCTCCATTTGCAAAACTTCTTTGGGGGATTGTTCTTCGGTATGTGACTCCTCTAATGGTCCAATTAGTTTTTGTTCAATTGCTTTATTTATTGCAAATTTTTGCTGCTGTGTTGATCTTGTTCTTGAGCTTGCATGTCAAATTTATATGGTCCAATGTAACATCCCAAAATTCTAAATTTTGGAATGTTATAATAAATAGATAGATAGATTGATTGTTTGATTGTTGTGTGATTGATTGAGTGAAATTTGAAACTTTTTGAAAGTTAAATGAGAGGGAATAAAAGGACTTTCCCAAACTTTCACCTTTTGCATTTTGATCTTCGAGAATTCAAATTCTTTCCAAATACAAAACCCTCGAGAGAAGATGACATGACTTCTTCCATTTAAATAAATGAAAAGGGTTTTGAAAAGATTTGAATTTCATTTGGAAATATTTTTAATTCAGAAACTTCAATCAACTCAATGATTTTTATGAGAGAATAAAATGACTTCTTCAAATTATATGAAATATGAGTTGGGAGTTTAAAAGGATCAAAATTTAAAATCCTTTTGAAATTATTTTCAATTTGGAGTTATTTGGGTTTTATTCAAATTATTTTTCTCCAAAAATAAAATATACAGAAAATAGGGTAACATGATTCCCTACATCAGAAAATTGGAGAGAAATAAATTTGAATTAATTTTGGTATTTTTAAAATGATTTTTATTGGATTTTATTAGACCAGTAGCACTCTTTGAATTATCTGAATTTGTGTGAATTTTATTTAATGCTAGGAAAATGTTCAGCTTGTAGAAAATCTTTTTATGAAAATTTTGATATATAATATGCCTATATAAAGTTTTAGTTTTATTTTCGTTTTTCAGTTTATCGCTTTCCGTTTTGAAAAAAAACAACAAATAACAAAAACTGCGCGCGCCTGAAACTCACTGTCGCCAACGTGCCCATCATAGTACCAGCGGACGCCCCATCTTTTCTTTTTTCCTTATCCTATATGGGCCAGGCCCAGCCGGCCATATTCCTTCCCCATATTTTTTTCCATAGTTTTTCTTTTCTTTTCTATTGCTCAAAAAATATATTTTACGGTGTGCGCGGCCGGCCGAACCGCCTAAAGGCCTTTTCGCCCATGGCGCACCTCTTTCGTATATTTTCGTCTACGTTTAGTCCCACATTGCCTAACCTTTGACCCTTAAACCTCTTTTTCACCTATAAATATAAACCCAGAGTCTCAAAAAAAAAATCATCCGATTCGAGTTAAATCAATATTTTGGTTTGACTAGATAAAAATATTTTTCTCCTCTCCGACGCGACTTTTAGAAATTGTCTCCTCTCTCCAAAGTCATCTTTTCTCCGTCTTATAAAGGTATTTTTCTTTATACTTCCGTAGTTTATTATTTCTAGACTAATACGATAAAATAATTAGATTATCTATTAGTCTACGTATTTATACATTAGACCCTAGCCGTAACTATTTTTCTTCCGTAAAACAGCTTGGCCCTGATTTTTTCAAATAGCCATAACTTTTTACTCATTCATCCAAATTAGATGAAACAAATGCCTATAGCTTCATCTTGTTTTTACCTATCCAATGAACCTGTCACATCAACTTTTTGAAATTTTCAAATTTCAAATTTTGTTCAGATTTATATTCAAACTTCTTTTGATCATAACTTGAGTTTTATAACTCCGATTTAGTTGATTCTTTTTGCAAATCGAAGCTCTTGACCTAAACTTTCTGATAAGGCCAAATTCATATAGTTTTGGTACTGTTAGAAATTGTTTTATGCTACAAGAATTATTTGCTTGGTTTTGATGTTTTCTGTATCATCTTCTTCGATCTTTCTGACCTTTTGAGTGAGTGCTTATGTGTGGTTACTATTGCTTGGTTATGATATATTGACCGGAGTGAGACGAGTAGATCTATCAAGAGTTACGAATGCGAATCATCTTCATCAACATTGCAGGCAAGTTCACACTTTGATCATATTCCTTTCATACCCAGTTTTTATGCATTAGTTTCAACCTCAAACATTGCATGAGTAGGATTGATAACATGTGGGTATTGGGAAGTAGTTGATGAGGTAGGAACCTATTTGTAGAATCGAAAGTATGTCTAGAGGGGGGTGATTAGACTACTTGACCAAATAAAAACTTAACCTTTTCCCAATTTTAGTTCTTGGCAGATTTTAGCTATTGTAGGACAAGTCAAGCAATCATCACACAATTCAAGCAAGCATGCAAAGAGTATATTGGCAGCGGAAAGTAAAGCATGCAACTTGCAAGAATGTAAAGGGAAGGGTTTGGAGAAATCAAACGCAATTGGAGACACGGATGTTTTTCCCGTGGTTCGGATAGGTGGTGCTATCCTACATCCACGTTGATGGAGACTTCAACCCACAAAGGGTAACGGTTGCGCGAGTCCACGGAGGGCTCCACCCACAAAGGGTAACGGTTGCGCGAGTCCACGGAGGGCTCCACCCACGAAGGGTCCACGAAGAAGCAACCACCCACAAAGGGTCCACGAAGAAGCAACCTTGTCTATCCCACCATGGCCATCGCCCACAAAGGACTTGCCTCACTAGCGGTAGATCTTCACGAAGTAGGCGATCTCCTTGCCCTTACAAACTCCTTGGTTCAACTCCACAATCTTGTCGGAGGCTCCCAAGTGACACCTAGCCAATCTAGGAGACACCACTCTCCAAGAAGTAACAAATGGTGTGTAGGTAATGAACTCCTTGCTCTTGTGCTTCAAATGATAGTCTCCCCAACACTCAACTCTCTCTCATAGGATTTGGATTTTGTGGAAAGAAGATTTGAGTGGAAAGCAACTTGGGGAAGGCTAGAGATCAAGATTCATATGGTAGGAATGGAATATCTTGGTCTCAACACATGAGTAGGTGGTTCTCTCTCAGAACATATGAGTTGGAATTGTGTATGTGTTCTGATGGCTCTCTCCACGAATGAAGAGGAGGTGGAGGGGTATATATAGCCTCCACACAAAATCCAACCGTTACACACAGTTTTCCAATCTCGGTGGGACCGAATCAACAAACTCGGTCGGACCGAAAAGGTAAACCTAGTGACCGTTAGAGATTTTCGGTGGGACTGACATGCAACTCGGTAGGACCGATATGGTTAGGGTTTGGGCATAACGTAATCTCGGTGAGACCGATTACACAAACTCGGTGAGACCGATTTTGGTAATTAGCTAACCAGAGAGTTGGTCAGGCAAACTCGGTGGGACCGATTTGCTCTTTCGGTGAGACCGAAAAGTTACAAAAAGGAAACACTGAATTTACATTGCAATCTCGGTGGGACCGATTCGCTCTTTCGGTGAGACCGAAAAGTTACGAAAGGGAAACAGAGAGTTTGCAATCCCATCTCGGTGAGACCGAGATCCCTATCGGTAGAACCGAATTGCTAGGGTTTGGCAGTGGCTTATGACAAGTGAAACTCGGTGGCGCCGGATAGAAAGAATCGGTAGGACCGAGTTTGGCTTTGGGTTTAGGTCATATGTGGATATGGGAAAGTAGTTGAGGGTTTTGGAGCATATCACTAAGCACATGAAGCAAGAGGCTCATTAAGCAACACCTCATCCCTCCTTGATAGTATTGGCTTTTCCTAAAGACTCAATGTGATCTTGGATCACTAAAATATAAAATGAAGAGTCTTGAGCTTTTGAGCTTGAGCCAATCCTTTGTCCTTAGCATTTTGAGGGTTCCACTTTCACATCCATGCCATGCCAATCATTGAGCTTTCCTGAAATAGTCATCTTGGAATAGCATTAGCTCAATGAGCTATATGTTGTTATGAATTACCAAAACCACCTAGGGATAGTTGCACTTTCAATCTCCCCCTTTTTGGTAATTGATGACAACATATAGATCAAAGCTTCGACAAATGATAATAAGCATGAAATATATCGTCGCTTTGAGAAGTATGTGATAAGTAAGAGCTCCCCCTAAATTTGTGCATATTTAAAATTTGCTTTGGACTGCAAATGCACAAAGAGTTAGAGTCATGGGTTACTCTTCCATGTCACATACATCTTGGTGGAGCGCTTAAAATGATAAGAATGAAATACATGCACTCATCACCAAGAATAGTGAATGATCACATAAGATAGATAAGATAATAGCATTAAGCAAACATTAAGTGTAGCTTATGATCAAACACATGATCATCAATGTCTCACGAGCAATGACATAGTATCTCAAGCACTCAAAAGCAAACAAAGTTCGAAAAACCACCAAATAAAGCAAGAGAGAAAAAAGCAACACACTCTCTCTCGAAGCCTATGATCTATACATTTTCTCCCCCTTTGGCAACAAGTTACCAAAAAGTTCCTAGAAAATGCATAGTGCTAGATCGACGCTCAGGCTTGATCTTCAGGTGGTGGTGGAGTCCGGATCACTCCAAGCATGAAGGCTTCCGTAGACGCTGAAGTAGACGCTGGAGTTGGAGCTGAAGTAGACGCTGGAGCAGGTTGGGTTGGTGCTATGGCTGGAGCTGAGGCAGTTGCTCTTGTGTCAGGAACTGGCACTGCAGACGACCTCGCACCTCTTGGCACTTTGGCAAAGGCATCAGTTGTAGTCCTGCCTCTCCTCTCCTGCATGTCATCCTGGAGCTGCTCCACTGCAGTCTGAATCTCTGTCACCTTGACATCCAAGTCATAAAACTTTTGTTCCATGATTCTCTCTAGGCTTGCCTGGTTCTGAGTTAGGGTGGCTAGTCCTTTCTCAATCCGCAGGGTGGATGCAATTAGGTAACCAAGCTGCTCTTGTTTAGTTTTCAAGAAATATTCAGATGCCTCCTCTTGAGTTGGCATCTTGGCAGCTTTCTCCTTCCTTGCCTTCTCCTTCTTTGCTTGTGCTTGTGCAGACGATGGTTCATTCTCAGTCATAACAACTTGATTATCTTCAAAATCTGGACGGATGGGCAGGTGTTCCTTGTCCAATAAGTATATGCCCGTGCCCATCTTGGAGTTGATGAGCTCCTGAATCTGTGGGGCATATCCACAGCTCCTCTTCTGGTCTGCTGCTGTCCTCTTGATAGTCTCTACTATGAGGCTCATCACCTTGAACTTCTGTGGCACATCAAATACATGAAGCAAATTGATTGCATGGCCTCTGATCATCTTGTGATCACCTGACTTGGGCAACAGAGTGTGTCTCAAGATCCAATTGATAGTTGGCAGCCCTGACAGAAGATAGTGCACTCAGCCAAACTTGAAAGTGTCAAGTGCTTCATTTGGAATTTCCTTGTACATATTGGACATAGAGTTGTGGTCCATCTTCTTCTTGGCATAAATGTCCAAGTCATCCTCATGCTCTTCAGGGGCATTGATGAGCTGTGCCCATTCAGCAACTGTAGATTGGTACCTCGTACCCTCAGACATCCAAGTTATCCTACCATCTGGATAAAAGTGTGCTGTGGAGTAGAATTGCATGATAAGCTCCTCATTCCACTTTGTGAGCTTCTGCCCAACAAAGTCTGCAACTCCACAAGCACTAAAGCTGTCTTGCACTCCAGGGTAGTGCTCTTCGTTGTCCTTGATGTATTGCCAGTCAACCCATCTCATATCACAGACTATTGGCTTCTTATCAAGCAGCACTTTCTCATAGAAGTCCTGCTGTTCCTTGGTGTGAAATTTGTAATCCACAGCAGTTCTTCTCCTTGAAGCATACGGGTCTGCTTCTCTCCACTTCCTGAGCCCTGAGTCTCTCCTGAGCTTCATATCCTCAGCCACAGGATGAGCATCGTTGTGGTCTGGGATCTTGGGCTTGAGTTTTCTGAGTACTTGCTCTTCATCATCTTCTTCTGCAGCTTCAGGCACTGGGGCCTTGTTCTTCTCAGTTGCAGGTATGCTCCTTGTATTTCTCTTTGGTGCAGACTTGGGCTTGGAGGCAGCTTTGGGTGCTTCTTTAGGCTTAGATGTGGCAGCCCCTGTCCTGATAGCATCACCCATAAGCTTAGGTGCCTTAGGTGCTGGTGCAGCAACCTCTTCTTCCTCTTCCTCTTCCATGATGGAAGCCTTTCCAAGCACTCTGGCTACGGTCTTCTTGACCCTTTCCTTCCTTTTCTTTCCTTCAGCAGCAACTGGCTCTATGGGTGCAGGCTTTTCAGATTGAGTGAGCTCTGGCCTTTGACATAGGCTGCCTGCCTGCTGGCCTTTTGATTTTCAGGCCTGGCTTTGTGCCTTGAGCTGAGCCATGTTCCTTCTCAAGCACTACTCTCTTTGAAGTTGCTTCCTCTTCTGCCACATAATCCTCATCCTCTGATTCTGAGGTTCTCTTCTTCCTCTGTCTGGTGGCAGCTTTTGGCAGATTGCTAGGAGTACTTCTGCTGCCATCATCTGAAGAACTTGAGGGACTAGTGCCCTCACTCATCTGCACTTGCTCTTCTGACATGTTCTGGCTATCACTCTGGTCTGACATGATGAACAAGCTGACTGCTGACCCTGTGAACAGTTTATAGATGAGGTAGAATAGATGAGCATCACAAAATGCAGAGATTTTTGCAAAAGAATGATCAAAAACTTAGTTTTAGTTTCCCACTGAAATCATCTCGGATCTACCGATTTTCAAACTCGGTGATACCGAAGCAGTTTTGGAACCTAAACTAGTGAACTCGGTCAGACCGAGTCACAGTTTGGTGGCACCGAGACTGCTAGGGTTTCACAGAGTTCCAAAATCGGTCACACTGATAAGTAATTCTCGGTCAGACCGAGTCTCACTTGTGCAATGGCATAAGCCAAATCGGTGGGACCGAGTTTTTCAACTCGGTGGGTCCGAGATGGTTTCGGCGGAAACCTAACCCTAAAATTTTCGAATCAAACCTAATCTACGAGTTCATTGACTGGATAGAAGTTTATCAAACGTGGCAAGAATCATGATGATCACAATGTGTTAAGAATCGGATTGGGGAATAGCACAAAGATCGAGTCCATACCCTAGTTCGGCGGAGACTCGCTACGGCGGCAACGGCGGGGTAGAATTCCGTTGACGGCGATGGAGACCAGCGACTGGAGGCGGCTGGCGGCGAGGAGACGATCCGGAGACCACGTTGGCAGAGCAGGCTATCGCGCGGGCGAAGGGGTTCGGAGAAATTTCCAAATTTTTGCCCGTGGCTATATATAGCCCGACCCTGTCGGTGTGACCGAGTGGAACAACTCGGTGGCACCGAGATGCAAAACTGTATACAGTTGTTGCAACTCGGTGTGACCGAAAGGTTCAAATCGGTTGCACCGAGATCGAAAACCTAGATCAACTTAATGATCTCGGTAGGACCGAAAGTGGGGTATCGGTCAGACCGAGAATCATAAAGAGGTTTTGGAAGTTTAAGTCTATGACGAATCGGGGACTCCGAGCGCTCCTCACACAGAGTGGTTCGAATCTGACTTGATCAAATTTTGTGATGTAGCATGAATAGAGTTTGAGACGAGAAAAGCATAGATAGCTAGAGGAGGTTCTTAGGCATTCTTGTCCATCCACTTGGCAAAAGGAAATAAAACCAAACAATCAAAACAACAAGTGGATGTCCTCGAATGAGTAAAATATGCAACCAGCATGCTCACACAATAAGATGGCAAATGAAATATGTGACAAGGCATGCACAACCAATTCTAGCATCTACCAAGCAATTTGCGATGACAAGGTCATCTATATATGAGTATATTGACTTAGGAGTCAAGTGAGAACACTTGATCATAGGTCATACTCATCGTTTAAGCTCAAGTGGGGTTACCACTTTTACATAAAGCATTGTTGTGTTCACATCTTTAGAGTTGCTTTAGCTCAAGTCTTAGAGTAAAGCTCCCCCTAGATGTGATATCCCCCCTTAGAGGGATGAACTAACCTCGGGTTTTGTCGATGATGACTTCATGTAGATGTTGAAGATGTGGATGCTCAATGTTGATGTAGATCACTTGGAGCTATCCATTTGAGTGAATTGCACTTTCAATACCTACATGGGTTAGTCCCACAAGGAACAAACAAGGATATCCATAGACATAGAGTGATGCACACACAAGATGATGTCCATGAAAACTTTTAGGTTACCTTGTCCCTTGTCTTACCAACAAGAGGGTTTGTGACTCCTTGAACTAGTGCAAGATGTGGAAGTTGATTGCACTTGTTCTTGCCAAAATGATAAGAGTGAAGTATGTTGGCGGAGTCACCCTCAAGAACTCTCTAGTTCTTCTTCTTTTGGATCCACACCATCTTGATGGGAATCCTTGGAGTTGTAGTCGTACTTGATGAAGTGGAACTTGAAGTAGTCTTGGGAATCCACTTGACTAAGGTCTTAGGAGCTTCTTCAAATGCATCAATTTCCTCTTGAAGCTTGTCCTTGCCTTTTTGCTTGTAGTCTTGTGGTGGAAGATCATCTTGAGCTTGTGTCCCCTTGAAAGAAGTATCATACTTCTCTTGTTGAGGAACAAACTTTGTCTTGGGGTATTGATCTTCTTCCCACTCAACTCCATTGGCATTGAACTTTCGTTCAAAACCAACACCTTGATTCTTCCGGTGCATTCCTTGCTTGCGCACAATTTCCTCGAATTGCTTACTCCCGGCAAGGCTTTTGTACACTCCTTTCTCTATAATTCCCTTCAATAAGCTATTTTCTTGCTCAAGTGTAACTTGGCTAAGAGAATCATTAGTGGAATCAAGAGAACTACTAGAAGCAACAATATTGGATTTAGCATGATCATTGTTACTGCTAGAGGAAGAATCTTTCTTGTTCTTGTTACTAGACTTGACTTGAGGCATGTAAGTGGATAAGAGTAAACGCTTGGCAATGTAAGAAGAACTTTTCTTGCGGAGATCATCATTGATTGCTTTTAAGAACTCATGCTCTTGCTCAAGATTGAGCTTTTCAAAGCGTAATTTCTCATGAGCTCTTAAAAGTTCTCGATGATCT
The DNA here is from genome assembly GCF_018294505.1 of Triticum aestivum. Taxonomy (NCBI): domain Eukaryota; kingdom Viridiplantae; phylum Streptophyta; class Magnoliopsida; order Poales; family Poaceae; genus Triticum; species Triticum aestivum. The sequence goes on from NC_057803.1 coordinate 118,671,537, forward strand.
TCGAAGATAGTTTCATGAGCTAACTTAAGAGTGTTTAGTTCTTTAGTTAGAGCCTCAATCTTCTCCTTATCATTGTCATTCGTTTTATCTTGATTAGCATGATTAATTGACGTTTCATCATAGTATTCATCACTAGAGTTGTCAACAAGCAAATCATCACCTAACAAGTCATCTTCATCACTATTGAAATCAACATACTCGGGGTGTGTTACCTTAGGACCTTTGGCCATGAAGCATCTTCCAATTCCTTCATTTGGTGAGTCAAATATGTCGTAGGAGTTGGTTGACACAAGTGCTAGACCGGCAACACCTTCATCTTGAGTATCTTCGGAGTCGGAGTGATAACTTCTCTCGGAGTGGCTGTCGGAGTCGGAGCCGGATACCCATTCACCAACATGAGCTTGATGTCTTTGTTTTGTGTAGCTCCTTGATGATTTTTCCTTCCTTTCCGAATCCTTGCTTCTCCGTGAGTATCTTCGTTCATAACGATCATCTCTACTCCTTCTCTCTCTTGGTGGTGATTCTTTGCTTCTTCTTTTTGGAGAATCTTCTCTTCTCTTGTAGGGAGCCGTACACTCATTGGAATAGTGTCCGGGTCTTCCACAACTGTAGCAGTTTCGCTCTCGACTAGAAGATCTTTTGTCATTGTAGGACCTTGACTTGAAGCTTCTATCTTTGCTTCTACTCTTGTAGAACTTGTTGAAGTTCTTCACCATTAAGCTCAATTCTTCATTGAAGTTTTGTTTCTCACTTGATGATGTAGGGGCTTCACATGAGGCTTTGTAGGCACCACTTGATTTGTTGTGAAGTTCCTCTTTATCCTTAAGTGACATCTCATGAGCAACAATTCTTCCAATCACCTCCGTTGGCTTGAGATCTTTGTAATTGGGCATCATTTGGATCAATGTGCACACGGTATCATATTTTCCATCCAAGGCTCTTAGAATCTTCTTGATGATGAATCTATCGGTCATCTCTTCACTTCCTAAGCCGGCAATCTCATTTGTGATGAGAGCAAGCCTAGAGTACATTTCAGCGACACCTTCACCATCCTTCATTTTGAACTTGTCAAGTTGACTTTGAAGCACATCCAACTTGGATTCCTTGACGGAGTCGGTACCTTCGTGCATATCAATCAAAGTGTCCCAAATTTCCTTTGCATTCTCAAGACGGCTGATTTTGTTGAATTCTTCGGGGCACAATCCGTTGAAGAGAATATCACAAGCTTGAGCATTGTATTGCAACATCTTCAACTCATCCGCGGTAGCTTCACGGTTTGGTTCTTTCCCATCAAAGAAGTCACCTTGCAAACCAACACACACAATAGCCCAAACGGCGGGGTTATGTCCAAGAATATGCATTTTCATTTTATGCTTCCAACTAGCAAAATTAGTACCATCAAAGTAAGGACCTCTACGGTGATAATTTCCCTCGCTAGACGCCATACTCTCCTAGGTTGTGAAACCAAGGCTATGACCACCAAAAGCTATGGAGATCAAAGCAAATGGAGACCAAAGCTCTGATACCACTTGTAGGATCGAAAGTATGTCTAGAGGGGGGTGATTAGACTACTTGACCAAATAAAAACTTAACCTTTTCCCAATTTTAGTTCTTGGCAGATTTTAGCTATTGTAGGACAAGTCAAGCAATCATCACACAATTCAAGCAAGCATGCAAAGAGTATATTGGCAGCGGAAAGTAAAGCATGCAACTTGCAAGAATGTAAAGGGAAGGGTTTGGAGAAATCAAACGCAATTGGAGACACGGATGTTTTTCCCGTGGTTCGGATAGGTGGTGCTATCCTACATCCACGTTGATGGAGACTTCAACCCACAAAGGGTAACGGTTGCGCGAGTCCACGGAGGGCTCCACCCACGAAGGGTAACGGTTGCGCGAGTCCACGGAGGGCTCCACCCACAAAGGGTCCACGAAGAAGCAACCACCCACAAAGGGTCCACGAAGAAGCAACCTTGTCTATCCCACCATGGCCATCGCCCACAAAGGACTTGCCTCACTAGCGGTAGATCTTCACGAAGTAGGCGATCTCCTTGCCCTTACAAACTCCTTGGTTCAACTCCACAATCTTGTCGGAGGCTCCCAAGTGACACCTAGCCAATCTAGGAGACACCACTCTCCAAGAAGTAACAAATGGTGTGTAGGTAATGAACTCCTTGCTCTTGTGCTTCAAATGATAGTCTCCCCAACACTCAACTCTCTTTCATAGGATTTGGATTTTGTGGAAAGAAGATTTGAGTGGAAAGCAACTTGGGGAAGGCTAGAGATCAAGATTCATATGGTAGGAATGGAATATCTTGGTCTCAACACATGAGTAGGTGGTTCTCTCTCAGAACATATGAGTTGGAATTGTGTATGTGTTCTGATGGCTCTCTCCACGAGTGAAGAGGAGGTGGAGGGGTATATATAGCCTCCACACAAAATCCAACCGTTACACACAGTTTTCCAATCTTGGTGGGACCGAATCAACAAACTCGGTCGGACCGAAAAGGTAAACCTAGTGACCGTTAGAGATTTTCGGTGGGACTGACATGCAACTCGGTAGGACCGATATGGTTAGGGTTTGGGCATAACGTAATCTCGGTGAGACCGATTACACAGACTCGGTGAGACCGAATTTGGTAATTAGCTAACCAGAGAGTTGGTCAGGCAAACTCGGTGGGACCGATTTGCTCTTTCGGTGAGACCGAAAAGTTACAAAAAGGAAACACTGAATTTACATTGCAATCTCGGTGGGACCGATTCGCTCTTTCGGTGAGACCGAAAAGTTACGAAAGGGAAACAGAGAGTTTGCAATCCCATCTCGGTGAGACCGAGATCCCTATCGGTAGAACCGAATTGCTAGGGTTTGGCAGTGGCTTATGACAAGTGAAACTCGGTGGCGCCGGATAGAAAGAATCGGTAGGACCGAGTTTGGCTTTGGGTTTAGGTCATATGTGGATATGGGAAAGTAGTTGAGGGTTTTGGAGCATATCACTAAGCACATGAAGCAAGAGGCTCATTAAGCAACACCTCATCCCTCCTTGATAGTATTGGCTTTTCCTAAAGACTCAATGTGATCTTGGATCACTAAAATATAAAATGAAGAGTCTTGAGCTTCTGAGCTTGAGCCAATCCTTTGTCCTTAGCATTTTGAGGGTTCCACTTTCACATCCATGCCATGCCAATCATTGAGCTTTCCTGAAATAATCATCTTGGAATAGCATTAGCTCAATGAGCTATATGTTGTTATGAATTACCAAAACCACCTAGGGATAGTTGCACTTTCAATCTCCCCCTTTTTGGTAATTGATGACAACATATAGATCAAAGCTTCAACAAATGATAATAAGCATGAAATATATCGTCGCTTTGAGAAGTATGTGATAAGTAAGAGCTCCCCCTAAATTCGTGCATATTTAAAATTTGCTCTGGACAGCAAATGCACAAAGAGTTAGAGTCATGGGTTACTCTTCCATGTCACATACATCTTGGTGGAGCGCTTAAAATGATAAGAATGAAATACATGCACTCATCACCAAGAATAGTGAATGATCACATAAGATAGATAAGATAATAGCATTAAGCAAACATTAAGTGTAGCTTATGATCAAACACATGATCATCAATATCTCACGAGCAATGACATAGTATCTCAAGCACTCAAAAGCAAACAAAGTTCGAAGAACCACCAAATAAAGCAAGAGAGAAAAAAAGCAACACTCTCTCTCTCTCGAAGCCTATGATCTATACATTTTCTCCCCCTTTGGCAACAAGTTACCAAAAAGTTCCTAGAAAATGCATAGTGCTAGATCGATGCTCGGGCTTGATCTTCAGGTGGTGGTGGAGTCCGGATCACTCCAAGGACGAAGGCTTCCGTAGACGCTGAAGTAGACGCTGGAGTTGGAGCTGAAGTAGACGCTGGAGCAGGTTGGGCTGGTGCTATGGCTGGAGCTGAGGCAGTTGCTCTTGTGTTAGGAACTGGCACTGCAGACGACCTCGGACCTCTTGGCACTCTGGCAAAGGCATCAGTTGTAGTCCTGCCTCTCCTCTCCTGCCGTTGATGTGGGATGAATTTGGAGACCGTCAGTTGTTTGGACCAAATGTGATCAAAGAGTCAGAAGAGAATGTTAAGTTGATTCGAGATAGACTGAAGGTAGCTCAGTCCAGGCAGAAGAGTTATGTAGACTCAAAAACGTAAGGAGGTAGTCTATGAAATTGGAGACAGAGCATGTCTTCGTGTGACCCCTCTACGAGGAGTTAAACAATTTGGGGTTAAGGAAAGTTAGCCCGAGATTTGTAGGACCACACCGGGTTTTGGAGTGTAAGGGAGAAGTGGCCAACAAGTTGGAGTCACCCGAAGGACTGTCAGGAGTTCATGATGTGTTTCACGTTTCCCAGTTGAAGAAGTGCCATGCAGAGATGGCCAATATTCCCCTGTAAGGATGCTTGACCCTGGAAAGGATAATAATGTTCCACGAAGTGGAGTATGGACTTCATAAGTATAAGTTTTTATCTCGATATGTTGGATACCCCAAGAATATGAAGGGATGAAGTATTATTGGATACAAAGGAGGTAGAATGTTAGTAATATGGAGCAATTGTAACTTCGTGATGATTCTGAGTAATCACGTTTTAGTTTGGTACCAACAGAAGGAAGGGAGACAATACAATTGGATGGATTTTAAGTATGCTAGGAAGCTGGAAGTTGGATGTTGGAATAACGATCAGTTGCCCCGAGGATGAGTTCAAGGTTACAAGTGATGAGATGGGCCATAACCCACAGGCCCCAGGACCTGCCAAGAAGCAAGCACATTCTTGCTGAAGGAAAAACCCTGGAAGAAGAAGTTACGTTTAACGACAGACGATCTTATAGGAGTTTACGCAAAACCTGAGAGTTGTGAAGAAACGATAGATGTTTGTTTGGCTTGCAGAATCAATGGATTCATCCGAACTTGGTTCGTCGACAAGAGAAATTCTGCAATGCTTGTGAGGATGAGCGAGTGTTAGAATGCGAGATTCACTAAACCATGTACAAGGTAATGATTTAGGTGCGGGATGGATTGATCACCATACCGACTTACTCTTATTATTCGCCTTGCTATATGGGATGGTAAATCTGAGTGACTTACCCATAGTAGAGCGACGACGATCGAAGCCTTGTTTGAACCTTAGAATGTTATAAGTATTTTCCCTTGTACAAGGCAACTTTGCCAACCGTAGGTTATACGGTGAGGTTCAACCCAGACTCATATCCTGCAGGAGAAACCATAAATTGTTGACCACCATGAGATATCGATAGTTGTTTAGTATTGGCGCCAGACCCGTCAGCTAAGAAGACCCAGTCACGGAAGAAACTTACCAAGATGAAAGGACAGAAGAATTGTGGTAAAGGTTATGCCACTACCGGAAGAGCCCGGATAAGGAATTATCCTGAAGATCCAAGAAGACCGACACTATTAACAATATGGATGAAGTATATGAGGTTCGATGCAACCGTAACCATGCTTCTAAGGGTGGTAGCACCCCAGACCCATATGATGATCGATGGATTTTGAGAAGACCCCCAAACCCTAACCTTTTTCTTGCTAGCCTATCCGAATATCGAGGACGAGATTCATTTTAAGGGTGGTAGGTTTGTAACATCCCAAAATTCTAAATTTTGGAATGTTATAATAAATAGATAGATAGATTGATTGTTTGATTATTGTGTGATTGATTGAGTGAAAGTCAAAACTTGTTGAAAGTTAAATGAGAGGGAATAAAAGGACTTTCCCAAACTTTCACCTTTTGCATTTTGATCTCCGAGAATTCAAATTCTTTTCAAATACAAAACCCTCGAGAGAAGATGACATGACTTCTTCCATTTAAATAAATGAAAAGGGTTTTGAAAAGATTTGAATTTCATTTGGAAATATTTTTAATTCAGAAACTTCAAGCAACTCAATGATTTTCATGAGAGAAGATAAAATGACTTCTTCAAATTATATGAAATATGAGTTGGGAGTTTAAAAGGATCAAAATTTAAAATCCTTTTGAAATTATTTTCAATTTGGAGTTATTTGGGTTTTATTCAAATTATTTTTCTCCAAAAATAAAATATATGGAAAATAGGGTAACATGATTCCCTACATCAGAAAATTGGAGAGAAATAAATTTGAATTAATTTTGGTATTTTTAAAATCATTTTTATTGGATTTTATTAGACCAGTAGCACTCTTTGAATTATCTAAATTTGTGTGAATTTTATTTAATGCTAGGAAAATGTTCAGCTTGTAGAAAATCTTTTTCTAAAAATTTTGATATATAATATGCCTGTATAAAGTTTTAGTTTTATTTTCATTTTTCAGTTTATCACTTTCTGTTTTAAAAAACACAACAAATAACAAAAACTGCGCGCGCGTGAAACTAACTGTCGCCCACGTGCGCATCATAGTACCAGCGGACGCCCCATCTTTTTTTTTATTTATCCTATATGGGCCAGGCCCAGCCGGCCATATTCCTTCCCCATATTTTTTCCCATAGTTTTTCTTTTCTTTTCTATTGCTCAAAAAAAAATTACAGTGTGTGCGGCCAGCCGAACAGCCTAAAGGCCTTTTGGCCCATGGCGCACCTCCCATCTCTGTTTCGTATATTTTCATCTATGTTTAGTCTCACATTGCCTAACCTTTGACCTTTAAACCTCTTTTCCACCTATAAATATAAATCCAGAGCCTCAAAAAAAATCATCCGATTCAGGTTAAATCAATATTTTGGTTTGACTAGATAAAAATATTTTTCTCCTCTCCGGCACGACTTTTAGAAATTGTCTCCTTTCTCCAAATTCATCTTTTCTCCACCTTATAAAGGTACCTTTCTTTATACTTCCGTAGTTTATTATTTCTAGACTAATAGGATAAAATAATTAGATTATTAATTAGTCTACGTATTTATACATTAGACCCTAGCCGTAGCTATTTTTTCTTCCGTAAAACAGCTTGACCTGATTTTTTCAAATAGCCATAACTTTTTACTCGTTCATCCAAATTAGATGAAACCAACGCTTATAGCTTCGTCTTGTTTTTACCTATCCAGTGAACCTGTCACATCAACTTTTTGAAATTTTCAATTTTCAAATTTTGTTCAGATTTATATTCAAACTTCTTTTGATCATAACTTGAGTTTTATAACTCCGATTTAGTTGATTCTTTTTGCAAATCGAAGCTCTTGACCTAAACTTTCTGATAAGGCCAAATTCACATAGTTTTGGTATTGTTAGAAATTGTTTTATGCTGCAAGAATTATTTTCTTGGTTTTGATGTTTTCTGTACCGTCTTCTTCAATCTTTCTGACCTTTTGAGTGAGTGCTTATGTGTGGTTACTATTGCTTGCTTACAATAGATTGACCGGAGTGAGACGAGTAGATCTATCAAGAGTTATGAGTGCGAATCATCTTCATTAACATTGTAGGCAAATTCACACTTTGATCATATTCCTTTCATACCCAGCTTTTATGCATTAGTTTCAACCTCAAACATTGCATGAGTAGGATTGATAACATGTGGGTATTGGGAAGTAGTTGATGAGGTAGGAATCTATTGCCCTGCATTCAAACCTTGGGAGTTACTATTACGTTGCTTATATTGCTATGCCATGCTCGTAGACGTGGATTGTGTTTGAGAGTATTCATGACAGATGTGAGATTGTTAATTAATGGTTTACTTAAGGTGGCAACTTTAACACACATCTGGGTGGATTGAGGCACCTGGGTATTCCAGCGATTGCCTATTTAGGCACCTGGGTATTCCAGCGATTGCCTGTTTTTCTTTATGGACCGCCACCCAGGCTCAAAGGGATCATGAGATTATTCATACTAGAAACTTCCGTGTGCAGCCACAAGCTATTATGGGCTCTAGCATAGTTGATTAAGTCATGTGAACTATTACAGTGGTAGACTAGCAGATGTAGGGGATGTAGGTGGTACGGTCTACCCATCGTAAGGTGCAAACGCTTATGAAAGACTGTATCTCACTCATCTGTTTATCAAACACCATGTAGTGCGAGAAATCCAACGGAGGAGATCGAGTCTTGTGGGGAAAAGTGCGCAAACCTCTGCAGAGTGTATAAACTAATCATGATTAGCCGTGTCCCCGGTTATGGACGTCTTGAGTATCTAGTACTTGGATTATCATGTGAATCTCATCATGTGACTTTAAATAATTTTGTTGGGTTTTAATGATGATGCTTAATTGGGATTGAGAGGGTGTCAACGCTCTCAATGTTTAACAACCACCATGATAGTTAAATAAAATTTATTCCTTTGCAGTAGGGAAAAATTGGCTTTCGCAAAAACTATAACCATAGAGCTTTTCCACCAGCCAAATATGCATGTAGTGATAGCCTTTATTCATCATTATCCTATGGTGTGAATTTGCCAGTACATTCAATGTACTGACCCTTTGTGGCTGCAATGTCTCATGTTGAAGGACTTCTTACGACGAGTAAGTGATACGTTAGGGTTATGATTTCTACACTTAACTTTGCCGTTGGTGTTAATGGGAATCCACAACCTTTGTTACTTCCTCTATTTGGATTGAGGTAATAGTATTTACGTTACTTTATACATGTGATTTACCTCTGTTATAAATCCTCGAGTACTGTGTGTGTCAGCATACCGATCCAGGGATGACACTTAAGCACAGAGACTTGACCGTTTGAGGCCGGGTCGCTACATCCAAAGTAGTTTTGATGCAAGATATAGCCTCTAGGCACTTGTAGGAGTACTTGCCATCAATTTTGTTGAGTTTGGTTCTCTTTTATTTTGAGTCACTAAAATTTTAGAAATTTTTCAAAGGAAAAGAAATATCTAGGAAAATGTACCAAGGTGGTTCTTCGAGGAAGCAAGCACCGAGGCTCGCAATATGTGAGCCGGACCTTGAACCACCAAGGTCAGCTCAAGTGCGGCCCTGTGAATGGCCATAAGATGAATTCATGGTTCATGCAAGTTTCAAGGATGAGTTTTATGCATACGTACAAAATGCCGGCCTTGAGGACTTCGTGTCAGATAAGTGCCGCCAATAATATTACCTCACTGATTCCTTTGTGCGGAGGTTTGAATTTTCATCTAAACGCAATACCAATACTGTTTTATTTGATCTTTATGATGAATCATATACCATGGACCTTGAAGATTTTAATACTGCTTGCAAAATCCCACAGTGGGGCCTTCTTAGTGAACCTCACAAATCTGAATACAATGATTTCCTTGCTAGCATCACTGTGGGAGAAACTAGAAATATCACACAAGCTACCATAGGGAGCATTCATTTTCCTGCCAAAGATTATTTTGCTCTCTTTATAGGTAGATGCATTAATGGTAAGCATGAGCATTGCCACCTTTGTGTTCCAGATCTTAGTGTCCTCAAGTGTGCGGTGTTAGGTGATAAGCGATATAACTTGGGGGCCATTATTGCGAGGAGGTTACATCTTAATGCTAAAGATGGAGATTTATTTGGTGGGATCTATGCAACTTGTTTAGCTAATTATCTTGGTGTATCCATAAGAGGGAATGACATTGAGTTGCCACCTGCTTTTCTAGATTATAATGCTATGGTACGCTACCCGTTTCTTGAGAGGAATGAACAGTCCCTCTAGTACCGATTAATCTTTGACAGATGGGGTGCCATCCATATTACCCTTCCTGCTCCTGCCTTCTTTAACTTTCAGGTAAGTGGGAGATATTTTATAACTAGAGAGGAGGCAAACGAGTATGAGAGAACAACGGAGGCTGCTCGCCAAGCGGTAGCTGCCGCAACACAGTACAACCCTAATTATGATTTCGGATATCATCCGGGCCAGTGGTGGCCTTAGACCAACTTAGGCCAAAATCCTAAGCTTGGGGGAGTACGTATTCCTCACAGACATTACATTCATGTTCACACACTCATTCCAGTTGTCGGTGCTCATACTTTTCATTGTATTATTCATGTTAGTTTATTTCTTTTTCTCGCTTTCTTCTTGACTGTGTTGAAAAACCTTAAGAAAAAAACCAAAAACATTAGTTGTAGTTAGTTTACTTTCCATGTTTACTTATTAGTAGTGTTAAAAGAAAACCCAAAAATATTTCTCATTCTTCTTTTGCTTGTTGGGAGCTTTCCCGTGTAAATAGTTTTTCTCGTTCTTGTTTTACTTTCTTCAGAAAAACAAAAACTCCAAAAACATTTTAGTGTGTTTCTTTGAAATTCTTTTCTTTTCTTTGGGGGTCAAGAGGAGAAGACCACGATGAAAATGTTGAGTGGCTCTCATATGCATTATTGTTGATCTAACAAAAAGCCCACATTACCTTGTCTTCTCCTTTGAAGAAATATTTGCATATTCCAGCTTAGTCCAATGCACGTGCGCTATTATTATTATTATCCACTGTTTGGGAATGTAGTAATACAAAATTTTCCTACGATCCCACAAGATCTAACTAGGAGATGCATAGCAAGGAGAGGGTAGAGTGTGTCCACGTACCGTCGTAGACCGAAAGCGGAAGCGTTTAGTAATGCAATTGATGTAGTCAAGCGTCTTCACGATCCAACCAATCCAAGTACCGAACGTACGTCACCTCCATGTTCAGCACACGTTCAGCACGATGACGTCCCTCGAGCTCTTGATCCAGTTGAGGATGAAGGAGAGTTTCCTCAGCACGACGGTGTGGAGACGGTGATGATGAAGTTACCGGCGCAGGGCTTCACCTAAGCACTACGACGATATGACTGAGGTGTTGAACTATGGAGGGGGGCATCGCACACAGCTAAGAGATTGTCTGTTGTGCCTTTGGGGTGCCCCCCGCCTCCGTATATAAAGGGGGGAGGAGGAGGTGGCCGGCCAAGGGGGCGTGCCATGGGGGGAGTCCTACTTGGACTCCTAGTCCAAGTAGGATTCGACCCCCTCCTTCCTTCCACCAGAGAGAGAAAAGGGAAAGGGAAAGAGAGGGAGAAGGAAAGAGGGGGGCCGCCCCCCTTCCCTAGTCCAATTCGGTTTGGGCAAGGGGGGCACGCCCCACCTCACGTGGCCTTTCTCCTCTCCTCCAACATGGCCCAATAGACCTAATACTTCCCCCAAGGGGTTCCGGTAACCCCTCGGTACTCCGGTAAAATATCTGAATCACTCGGAACCATTCTGATGTCCAAATATAACATTCCGATATATGAATATTTACCTCTCGACCACTTCAAGACTCCTTGTCATGTCCTTGATCTCATCCGGGACTCCGAACAAACTTCGATCATCAAATCACATAACTCACAATACAAGTCGTCATCGAACGTAAGCATGCGGACCCAACAGGTTCGAGAACTATGTAGACATGACCGAGACACATCTCTGGTCAATAAACAATAGCGGAACCTAGATGCTCATATTGGTTCCTACATATTCTACAAAGATCTTTATCGGTCAAACCGCATAACAACATACGTCATTCCCCTTGTCATCGGTATGTTACTTGCCCAAGATTCGATCGTCGGTATCATCATAGCTATTTCAATCTCGTTACCGGCAAGTCTGTTTACTCGTTCTGTAATGCATCATCTCGTAACTAACTCATTATTCACATTGCTTGCAAGGCTCATAGTGATGTGCATCACCGAGAGGGCCCAGAGATACCTCTCCGATACACGGAGTGACAAATCCTAATCTTGATCTATGCCAACTCAACAAACACCATCGGAGACACCTATAGAGCATATTTATAATCACCCAGTTACATTGTGACGTTTGATAGCACACAAGGTGTTCCTCCGATATTTGGGAGTTGCATAATCTCATAGTCAGAGGAATATGTATAAGTCATGAAGAAAACAATAGCAATAAAACTAAACAATCATAATGCTAAGCTAACGGATGGGTCTTGTCCATCACATCATTCTCTAATGATGTGATCCCGTTCATCAAATGACAACACATGTCTATGGTCAGGAAACTTAACCATCTTTGATTAACGAGCTAGTCAAGTAGAGGCATACTAGGGACACTCTGTTTGTCTATGTATTCACACATGTACCAAGTTTCCGGTTAATACAATTCTAGCATGAATAATAAACATTTATCATGATATAAGGAAATATAAATAACAACTTTATTATTGCCTCTAGGGCATATTTCCTTCATCCACGCTGTTCGGTCATGCAAGTGAAAGGCAATAATGACGATATATGACGAAATGATTGACATGAGGAAAAGTTGGTATGAACTCGACCTATATTGTTTTTGTAAATATGATTAGTTCATCATTCCTGATTTAGCCCATTATGAATGAAACATGTTTGCAATGACAATTAGAGATTATAGTTACTGATGCCATGCTTAATTAGCTAGGATTTTATAATGGTTTACCTTACGTGCCAACATGCTTTTAAAATGGTTGTGATGTAGTATGATAGGGTGGTATCCTCCTTTGAATGATTCGAGTCGCTTGACTTGGCACATGTTCATGCATGTAGTTGAAACAAAATCAACATAGCCTCCACGATATTTATGTTCATGGTGATTTATATCCTACTCATGTTTGCACTCAATGTTGATTAATATCAATGCATGTTTATGACTGTTGTTGTTCTCTAGTTGGTTGCTCCCCGGTCTTTTTCTATCCTTCACTTGTACTAAGAGGGAATACTGCTTGTGCATCCACTTCCATAAACCCAAAGTTGTTCCATATGAGTCCACCATACCTACCTATATGCGGTATTTACCTGTCAATCCAAGTAAATTTTCATGTGCCAAACTCTGAACCTTCGAATGATAATTTGTATTGTATGCTCGAATCACTGATGTAGCAACTAGGGTTGTCAATATGTTCCATGCTAGGTGGGTTATTCTCATGATGAGTGGACTCCACTCATCATTCACGAGAAAATGGTTGGTAACCGGGATGCCCAGTCCCATGCTCAAATCAAATCAAAATGATTGCAAACAAAACTCCCCCAGGACTGTTGTTAGTTGGACGGTACCCGTTGTTTCGGACCAGCCGTGGAATGTGCTTGTTGGTGATGGGGGAGTATAAACTTTACCATTCTGTTTGGGAACCGCCTATAATGTATCTAGTATGGAAGATACCGAGATCTCTTGGTTGTTATGTTGACAATGAAAACATACCGCTCAAAATATTATTTATCTCTATTTTTTAAAAACTCGAGCTCTGGCACCTCTACAAATCCCGGCTTCCCTTTGTGAAGGGCCTATCTATTTACTTTTATTGACAAGTTATCATCCTCTTATAAAAGCACCAGTTAGAGAGCACCACTGTCATTTGTATGCATTGTTATTAATTGATATTGAGTATGACGGTGACTGGATCTCTTTTGCCATGAATTACTATGTCTAGTCAGTCCATGATCTTCAGGGGTCCTCTTGAAGGAAATATGCCCTAGAGGCAATAATAATGTTGTTATTTATATTTCCTTATATCATGATAAATGTTTATTATTCATGCTAGAATTGTATTAACTGTAAACTTAGTACATGTGTGAATACATAGACAAACAAAGTGTCACTAGTATGCCTCTACTTGACTAGCTCGTTGAATTAATGATGGTTATGTTTCCTGACCATAGACATGAGTTGTCATTTGATTAACGGGATCACATCATTGGAGAATGACGTGATTGACTTGACCGATCCGTTAGCTTAGCATGATGATCATTTAGTTTGTTGCTATTGCTTTCTCCATAACTTATACATGTTCCTATGACTATGAGATCATGCAACTCTCGAATACCGAAGGAACACTTAGTGTGCTATCAAACGCCACAACGTAACTAGGTGACTATAAAGATGCTCTACAGGTGTCTCCGATGGTGTTTGTTGAGTTGGCATAGATCCAGATTAGGATTTGTCACTTCGCGTATCGGAGAGGTATCTCTGGGCCCTCTCGGTAATGCAATAACTATAAGCCTTGCAAGCAATCTTACTAATGAGTTAGTTACGGGATAATGCATTACGGAACGAGTAAAGAGACTTGCCAGTAACAAGATTGATCTAGGTATTGAGATACCGACGATCGAATCTCGGGCAAGTAACATACCGATGACAAAGGGAACAATGTATATCGTTATGCGGTTTGACTGATAAAGATCTTCATAGAATATGTGGGAGCCAATATGAACATCCAGGTTCCGCTATTGGTTATTGACCAGAGACGTGTCTCGATCATGTCTACATAGTTCTCGAACCCGTAGGGTCCGCACGTTTAACGTCCGGTGACGACCGGTATTATGAGTTTATGTGTTTTGATGTACTGAAGGTAGTTCAGAGTCCCGGATATGATCATGGACATGACGAGGAGTCTCAAAATGGTTGAGACATAAAGATTGATATATTGGATGACTATATTCGGACACCGGATGAGTTCCGGGGGTCAGCAGATAATTATCGGAGTGTCGGGGGGTTATCGGAACCCCTGGGGGGAACTAATGGGCCACATGGGCTTTAGTGGAGAGAGAGGGCCGGCCAAGGCAGGGCCGCACGCCCCTCGCCCTCTAGTCTGAATTGGAGTAGGGAAGGGGGGCGGCGCCCCCTTTCCTTCTCCCTTCTCCTCTCCTTCCTTCCCCCTTCCTCCTCCTAGTTGGACTTGGAAAGGGAGAGTCCTACTCCTACTAGGAGGAGGACTCCTCCCCTCCTTGGCGCGCCCCAAGGGCCGGCCAACCTCCCCCTTTGCTCCTTTATATACGGGGGCAAGGGGGGCACCCTAGAACACACAAGTTGATCATTGATCCCTTAGCCGTGTGCGGTGCCCCCCTCCACCATAATCCACCTTGGTCATATCGTCGTAGTGCTTAGGTGAAGCCCTGCGTAAGTAGCTTCATCATCATCATCATCACACTGTCGTGCCGACAAAGCTCTCCCTCGACACTGAGCTGGATCGAGAGTTCGTGGGACGTCACCGAGCCGAACGTGTGCAGATCGCGGAGGTGCCGTAATTTCGGTACTAGGATCGGTCAGATCGTAAAGACATACGACTACATCAACCGCATTGTCATAACGCTTCCGCTTACGGTCTACGAGGGTACATGGATAACAATCTTCCCCTCTCGTTGTTATGCATCACCATGATAGATCTTGCATGTGTGTAGGAATTTTTTTGAAATTACTATGTTCCCCAACAGTGGCATCCGAGCCAGGTCTTTGCGTAGATGTTATATGCACGAGTAGAACACAAAGGAGTTGTGGGCGTGGGTATATACATATTGCTTTCCGTCACTCGTTGATTCTTGATTCAGCGGTATTGTTGGATGAAGTGGCTCAGACCGACATTACACGTACGCTTACGCGAGACTGGTTCTACCGACGTGCTTCACACATAGGTGGCTGGTGGGTGTCAGTTTCTCCAACTTTATTTGAATCAGATTCAATGAACATGGTTCTTTCTGAAGATCAAAAAGCAATCACTATACCGCGTTGTGGTTTTTGATGCGTAGGTAAGAATGGTTCTTGCTCAGCCCATAGCAGCCATGTAAAACTCGCAACAACAAAGTAGAGGACGTCTAACTTGTTTTTGTAGGGCATGTTGTGATGTGATATGGTCAAGACATGATGCTAAATTTTATTGTATGAGATGATCATGTTTTGTAACACAGTTATCGGCAACTGGCAGGAGCCATATGGTTGTCGCTTTATTGTATGAAATGCAATCGCCATGTAATTGCTTTACTTTATCACTAAGCGGTAGCAATAGTCGTAGAAGCAATAGTTGGCGAGATGACAACGATGCTTCGATGGAGATCAAGGTGTCAAGCCGGTGACGATGGTGATCATGACAGTGCTTTGGAGATGGAGGTCAAAGGCAAAAGATGATGATGGCCATATCATATCACTTATATTGATTGCATGTGATGTTTATCCTTTATGCATCTTATTTTGCTTAGTTCGGCAGTAGCATTATAAGATGATCTCTCACTAAATTTCAAGGTACAAGTGTTCTCCCTGACTATGCACCGTTGCTACAGTTCGTCATGCCGAGACACCACGTGAAGATCGGGTGCGATAAGCTCTACGTTCACATACAGCGGGTGCAAGCCAGTTTTGCACACGCATAATATTTGGGTTAAACTTGACGAGCCTAGCATATGCAGATATGGCCTCGGAACACTGAGGCCGAAAGGTCGAGCATGAATCATATAGTAGATATGATCAACATAGCGATGTTCACCATTGAAAACTACTCCATCTCACGTGATGATCGGACATGGTTTAGTTGATATGGATCACGTGATCACTTAGATGATTAGAGGGATGTCTATCTAAGTGGGAGTTCTTAAGTAATTTGATTAATTGAACATTAATTTATCATGAACTTAGTACCTGATAGTATTTTGCATGTCTATGTTGTTGTAGATAGATGGCCCGTGTTGTTGTTCCGTTGAATTTTAATGCGTTCCTAGAGAAAGCTAAGTTGAAAGATGATGGTAGAAACTACATGGACTGGGTCTGTAACTTGAGGATTATCCTCATTGCTGCACAGAAGAATCATGTCCTGGAAGCACCACTAGGTGACAAACCCACTGCAGGAGCAACGCCAGATGTTGTGAACACCTGCCAGAGCAAAGCTGATGACTACTCGATAGTTCAGTGTGCCATGCTTTACGGCTTAGAACCGGGACTTCAACGACATTTTGAACATCATGGAGCATATGAGATGTTCTAGGAGTTGAAGTTAATATTTCAAGCAAATGCCCGGGTTGAGAGATATGAAGTCTCCAATAAGTTCTACAGCTACAAAATGGAGGAGAATAGTTCTGTCAGTGAACATATACTCAGAATATCTGGGTACCACAACCACTTGACTCAGCTGGGAGTTAATCTTCCTGATGATAGTGTCATTGATAGAGTTCTTCAATCACTACCACCAAGCTACAAGAGCTTCATGATGAACTATAATATGCAAGGGATGGATAAGATGATTCCTAAGCTCTTTGCAATGCTAAAGGCTGCGGAGGTAGAAATCAAGAAGGAGCATCAAGTGTTGATGGTCAACAAGACCACTAGTTTCAAGAAAAAGGGTAAAGGGAAGAAGGGGAACTTCAAGAAGAATAGCAAGCCAGTTGCTGCCCAAGTGAAGAAACCCAAGTCTGGACCTAAGCCTGAGACTGAGTGCTTCTACTGCAAAGGGACTGGTCACTGGAAGCGGAACTGTCCCAAGTATTTGACGGAGAAGAAGGATGGCAAAGTGGAAGGTATATTTGATATACATGTTATTGATGTGTACCTTACTAATACTCGCAGTATGTAGCAACCAGACATCAAACAGTCTGACCTCTGTGTATAAGTGTCATCCCTAGATCGGTAATGCTGACACACACAGTACTTGAAGGATTTATAACAGAGTGGCAATCACACACTTATTACATCGAATGTCTCAAAAGAGAACTTATTACAATATAATATGGCTTAAGGCCATCTAAAACGATAACAGCGGAAGGCTTGGAAGATAAAGTGAGTCCATCAACTCCAACGGCTTCACTGAGTGAAAGACCACGACCTAAGGCTCCTTACTCGTCGTCTGAAAAGTCTGCGACATGATATGTTGCAGCCCGAAAATGGGTCAGCACATAGAATATGCTGGCAAGGTAACACAAGAGAATAATGAACAGAATAAAGCTATCACTATATGCACATATGGCTGGTGGAGGCTGTATGGTTGATATGTTTTTGCGTAAAGCCAATTTTTCCCTACTGCAAAGGAATAAATTTTATTTAACTATCATGGTAGTTGTTAAACATTGAGAAGGTTCACCCAACTCAATCCCAATTAGAAGTAATCATCATTAAACCCAAACAAATTATATTAAGAGTGACGAGGTTCACATGATAATCCAAGAACTAGATACTCAAGATGTCCATAACCGGGGACACGGCTAACCATGATTAGTTTGTACACTCTGTAGAGGTTTGTGCACTTTTCCCCACAAGACTCGATCTCCTCCGTTGGATTTCTCGCACTACATTATGTTTGAGAAACATATGACCGAGACACAGTCTTTCCGAAGAGGTCCCCTTAACTGATAGATAGGCCGGTACACCTACAATCCCCTACATCTGCTAGCCCATCATGGAAAGGTTTCCCAGAACTTACTCAACTATGCCAGAGCCCATATTGGCATGTGGCGGCACACGGAAGTTTCTAGTATGAATAATCTTATGATCCCTTTGAGCCTGGGTGGCGGTCCATAGGAGAATCACACGGTACCCCAGGATTTCCAAAAATACAGGCAATCACTGGGTTCCCAAGGTGCCTCAATCCACCTAGATATGTATTAAAGTTGCCACCTTAAGTTGAACCATTAAGTAAACAATCTCACATCTGTCATGAATACACTCAAACCCAATCCATGTCTACAAGCATAGCATAGAAATATAAGCAACGTAGAAGTAACTCCCAGGGTTTGATAATAAACAGGTGAATAGGTACTACCTCATCTACTTCCCAAACCCACAATTTAATTCAGATCCTAACCATGCAATGTTTGAGGGTTGATCTAATGCAATAAAACTGGGTAGTAAGAGGTATGATCAAAGTGTTACTTTCCTTGCTGATGATCCGTGAAACCTAGAGACTCGATGTAGCACGCTTCGCACTCCAGGTACTCTATCGCAATCAAACAAGCATACAATAAGCAATACAGCAAAAGCACGGGTAAAACTCAAATAAGAGATCTAACCAGAAAGTTCAACTTAAGAACTCCGATTTGCAAAAAGAAACAAGTCAAACGAAGCAACAAAACTCAAACGGCAAGAGAAACAAGTTTCGTTTACTAATCTTGACCTAGGTCAAATTTTATAGTAGCAAAAACTTGTTTAAGTTGGTTAAACGGAAAGAAGGTTTCGAGATGAAACTCTAGGCGCTTGAATCACCTGATTCCGATAAGCGAGCGAAAAGTTATACTAGAACAAAAATCGGATCAGAAATCACGATCGAAAATAATCGCGGAAAATCCGAGAAAAAGAAAAACTGACGAACAGGCTAACGAACGAACGTTCATTATCTGTAATTAACGAGCGAAAACTGTTCGTTAAAACAAATGTACGGACGAACGTCCGCTAAATAACTAAAGCGAAAAAAATAAACCGAACCGGATCTAAAAAAAGGATCTAGGGTTTCGAAAAAAACAAACGGTTTTTCTCACGAAAAACCAAGGCGGCTACCTCGGGTCCGGCGGCGGCAGGCTCCGGCAAGAGGCGGCGCGGGGCAGCGGCGCGGGCGGCAGCGCGAAGGGCGGCGGCGGCTAGGGTTTCAGGGGTTGGCGGCGGATCGGGGCTCGGGGGTCTCGGGCTTTAAAGGGGTCGGCCCGAGAAGTCCTGGCCGAATACGGCCCTAAGTCGGTTTGACTTTTTTTTAATAATTTCGACGTGCAGAAAAAGAAAGAAAAGAAATACTAAACGGACTCAAAAAATTCCGAAATAAATTTTTCCCTGTCCTCTAAAATAAGCCGGACAAGGTGAACATTTATTTGGGCCTAAAATGCAATTTTGAAAAACACATTTTTTTTTCCTAATTCAAATAAAATAGTGATAAAATTCCAAATCAAAAAAATCTTATTTGATTTTAATATTAAATCTCTGATATTTCTTTATTTTGAGGAAGTCAATTTATCCTCTCTCTTTTATTTTTAATAAAAGAAATATTTCAGAGAAAAATAATTAAAATCAAATGATCCTCTTTTCATAATTCGAGAAAAACCCAAATATGAAAATAACAAAATCCCCAACTCTCTCCGTAGGTCCTTGAGTTGCGTGGAATTTCTAGGATCAACCAAGATGCAATAAAACATGATATGCAATGATGATCTAATGTATAACATTCCAAATTGAAAATTTGGGATGTTACACAGTAGTGCCTGGGTATTTGATACTGGTTCAGTTGCTAACATTTGCAACTCGAAGCAGGGGCTACGGATTAAGCGAAGATTGGCTAAGGACAAGGTGATGATGCGCATGGGAAATGGTTCCAAAGTCGATGTGATCACCGTCGGCACACTAGCTACCTCTACATTTACCTTCGGGATTAGTTTTAGACCTAAATAATTGTTATTTGGTGCCAGCATTGAGCATGAACATTATATCTGGATCTTGTTTGATGCGAGATGGATATTCATTTAAATCAGAGAATAATGGTTGTTCTATTTATATAAGTAATATATTTTATGGTCATGCACCCTTGATGAGTGGTCTATTTTTACTAAATCTTGATAGTAGTGATACACATATTCATAGTATTGAAGCCAAAAGATGCAGAGTTGATAATGATAGTGCAACTTATTTGTGGCACTGCCGTTTGGGTCATATTGGTGTAAAGCGCATGAAGAAACTCCATTCTGATGGACTTCTGGAATCACTTGGTACTCGCGAACCATGCCTCATGGGCAAGATGACTAAAACTCCGTTCTCCTGAACAATGGAGCGAGCAGCAGAGTTATTGGAAATCATACATACTGGTGTATGTGGTCCAATGAACATTGAGGCTTGCGGTGGATATCGTTATTTTCTCACCTTCACAGATGATTTGAGCAGATATGGGTATATCGACTTGATGAAACAATAAGTCTAAAATATTTGAAAAGTTCAAAGAATTTTAGAGTGAAGTGGAAAATCGTCGTAACTAGAAAATTAAGTTTCTACGATCTGATCGTGGAGGTGAATATTTCTACAATGTGGAATAGTTTCGCAACTCACGCCACCTGGAACACCACAACGTAATGGTGTGTCAGAACGTTGTATGATGTCTCTCACTGATTTACCGCTATCATTTTGGGTTATGCTTTAGAGACGGTTGCATTCACGTTAAATAGGCACCATCTAAATCCGTTGAGACGACACCTTATGAACTATGGTTTGGCAAGAAACCCAAGTTGTCGTTTCTTAAAGTTTGGGGCTGCGATGCTTATGTGAAAAAGCTTCAACCTGATAAGCTCGAACCCAAATTGGATAAATGTGTCTTCATAGGATACCCAAAGGAGACTGTTGGGTACACCTTCTATCACATATCCGAAGGCAAGATATTCGTTGCTAAGAATGGATCCTTTCTAGAGAAGGAGTTTCTCTCGAAAGAAGTGAGTGGGAGGAAAGCAGAGCTTGATGAGGTAATTGTACCTGCTCCCTTATTGGCAAGTAGTTCATCACTGAAATCAGTTCCAATGATTCCTACACCAGTAAGTGAGGAAGCTAATGATGATGATCATGAAACTTCTGATCAAGTTACTACCGAACCTCGTAGGTCAACCAGAGTAAGATCCACACCAAAGTGGTATGGTAATCCTATTCTGGAGGTCATGTTACTTGACCATGACGAACCTATGAACTATGAGGAAGCGATGATGAGCCCAGATTCCACAAAAATGGCTTGAGGCCTTGAAATCTGAGATGGGATCCATGTATGAGAACAAAGTGTGGACTTTGGTTGACTTGCCTGTTGCTCGACAGGCCATAGAGAATAAATGGATCTTCAAGAATAATACTGACGCTGACGGTAATGTTACTGTCTACAAAGCTTGACTTGTTGCAAAAGGTTTTCGACAAGTTCAAGGAGTTGACTACGATGAGACCTTCTAACCCGTAGCGATGCTTAAGTCCGTCTGAATCATGTTAGCAATTGCCGCATTTTATGGTTGTGAAATTTGGCAAATGGATGTCAAAACTACATTCCTTAATGGATATCTTAAATAAGAGTTGTATATGATGTAACCATAAGGTTTTGTCAATCCAAAAGGTGCTAACAAAGTGTGCAAGCTCCAGCGATCCATTTATGGACTGGTGCAAGCCTCCCGGAGTTGGAATATACGCTTTGATAGTGTGATCAAAGCATATGGTTTTATACAGACTTTTGGAGAAGCCTGTATTTGCAAGAAAGTGAGTGGGAGCTACGTAGCATTTCTGATATTATATGTAGATGACATATTGTTGATCGGAAATGATACTGAATTTCTGAATAGCATAAAAGGACACTTCCATAAGAATTTTTCAATGAGAGACCTCGGTGAATGCTACCTCTTGAGCATGCGTTGGTTTTCCCTTGATGAGGAAAGGGTGATGCAGCAAAGTAGCGTAAGTATTTCCCTCAGTTTTTGAGAACCAATGTATCAATCCAGTAGGAGACTACACTCAAATCACCTAGTACATGCACAAACAAATAAGAACCTTGCAACCAACGCGATAAAGGGGTTGTCAATCCCTTCACGTCCACTTGCAAAAGTGAGATCTGATAAAGATAATAAGATAAATATTTTTGGTATTTTTGTGGTATAGATTGGAAAATAAAGATTTCAAAATAAATAGTAAACTAGAGTTGTAGATTGGAAACTTATATGAGGTAAAGTAGACCCGGGGGCCATAGGTTTCACTAGTGGCTTCTCTCAAGATAGCATGTATTACGGTGGGTGAACAAATTACTGCCAAGAAATTGATAGAAAAGCACATAGTTATGATGATATCTAAGGCAATGATCTTGAATATAGGCATCACGTCCATGTCAAGTAGACCGAAATGATTCTGCATCTACTACTATTAATCCACACATCGACCGCTATCCAGCATGCATCTAGAGTATTAAGTTCATAAGAACGGAGTAACGCATTAGCCAAGATGACATGATGTAGAGGGATAAACTCAAGCAATATGATATAAACCCCATCTTTTTATCCTCGATGGCAACAATACAATACATGTCGTTTCCCTTTCTGTCACTGGGATCGAGCACCGCAAGATTGAACCCAAAGCTAAGCACTTGTCGCATTGCAAGAAAGATCAATCTGGTAGGACAAACTAAACCGATAATTCGAAGAGACTTGCAAAGATATCAAATCATGCATATAAGAATTCATAAAAGAATCAAATAATATTCATAGATAATCAAGTTCATAAACCCACAATTCATCGGATCTCGGCAAACACACTGCAAAAAGAGTTACATAGAATAGATCTCCAAGAAGATTGAGGAGAACTTCGTATTGAGATCAAAGAGAGAGAAGAAGCCATCTAGCTAATAACTATGGACCCGAAGGTCTGTGGTAAACTACTCACACATCATCGGAGAGGCCATGGTGTTGATGTAGAAGCCCTCCGTGATCGAATCCCCCTCCGGCAGATTGCCGAAAAAGGCCCCAAGATGGGATCTCACGGTACAGAAGGTTGCGGCAGTGGAAAAGGTGTTTTGTGGCTCCCCCTGGAGGTTTCAGGGTATAAGAGTATATATAGGCGAAAGAAGTAGGTCGGTGGAGCTGCGAGGGGCCCAAGAGGGTGGGGGCGTGCCTGGCCCCCTGGATGTGCCGCCCTACCTCGTGGCCGCCTCGCTGCTTCCTTGACGTCCACTCCAAGTCTCCTGGATCATGTTTGTTCCAAAAACAATCCTCGCAAAGGTTTCATTCTGTTTGGATTCCGTTTGATATTCCTTTTTTGCGAAACACTGAAATAGGCAAAAAAATAGCAATTTGCACTAGGTTTTTGCTTAATAGGTTAGTCCCAAAAATAATATAAAAGGTATATTAAATCCCATTAAACATCCAAAACAGATAATATAATAGCATGGAACCATCAAAACTTATAGATACGTTGGAGACGTATCAAGCATCCCCAAGCTTAATTCCTGCTCGTCCTCGAGTAGGTAAATGATAAAAACAGAATTTTTGATGTGGAATGCTACCTAACATAATTTTCAATGTAATTCTCTTTATTGTGGCATGAATGTTCAAATCCAAAAGATTCAAGATAAAAGTTTATTATTGACATAAAAATAGTAATACTTCAAGCATGCTGTCAGCGTTCTGGGAACGGGGGTCCCCATACTTGCCTGCTTGTGGCCCATGGGGTGGCTCTGCGAGCGGGCCCGTACGAAGCATCTTCACCAACAAGCACTCAAGACCCTCGCGAGGGGCCAAGCCTCGCGAGGCAGACGACACAAGACCTCCTCGGGAGAGGCCTCACTAGGCTGGCTCACGAGGGGCGGAGAGTTCAAGGCAAGGCAAACCTCGCAAGGTTTCAGTGACGTGAGCCATGACGATCAAGGCCAGGCGGGCGCCAGCGCGCACAGTGTCCTTGTTTCCTCTTTGGTGCTAAAGAAGCAAGCACAGGCACGGAGTACCGAGGCATCAAGCAAAGGTTTCCATATCAGTGCAACGAGACCAAGATCACTAGGACGGCAAGACGCAGGTGACCATGAAGCCCAAGGCGGCGTCATCACCAGAGCCTTTTGCAGGCGAAGACTGCTTTTGTCAGGATAAGCTGTACTAGTTGTCCCCTATCGAATTGGCCATTGTTGGCTCCTGAGGGAGTCCTAGATTAGGGGGTATCCGGACAGCCGGATTATATCCTTTGGCCGGACTGTTGGACTATGAAGATACAAGATTGAAAACTTCGTCATGTGTCCGGATGGGACTATACTTGGCGTGGAAGGCAAGCTAGGCAATACGGATATGTATATCTCCTCCTTTGTAACCGACCTTGTGTAACCCTAGCCCCCTCCGGTGTCTATATAAACCAAAGGGTTTTAGTCCGTAGGACAACATACAATCATGCCATAGGCTAGCTTCTAGGGTTTAGCCTCTCCGATCTCGTGGTAGATCAACTCTTGTACTACTCGTATTATCAAGAACAATCAAGCAGGACGTAGGGTTTTACCTCCATCAAGAGGGCCCGAACTTGGGTAAAACATCGTGTCCCCTGCCTCCTATTACCATTCGCCTTAGACGCACAGTTCGGGACCCCCTACCCGAGATCCGCCGATTTTTACACCGACATTGGTGCTTTCATAGAGAGTTCCTCTGTGTCATCACCGTTAGGCTTGATGGCTCCTTCGATCATCGATAGTGATGCGGTCTAGGATGAGACTTTTCTCCCCAGACAGATCTTTGTATTCGGCGGCTTCTCACTGCGGGCCAACTCGCTTGGCCATCTGGAGCAGATCGAGAGTTACGCCCCTGGCCACCAGGTCAGGTTTGGAAGCTTAAACTACATGGCCGACATCTGCGGAGACTTGATCTTCGATGGATTCGAGCCCCTATCGAGTGCGCCACACGATCACGATGAGCATGATTTAGCTCTACCATCGGACAGTGTTCAGGAGACCGCACCGGCGACTGCTCCGACCCTCAATTCGGAGCCAATTGCGCCATCCATGGACGAGTGGATAGACCCCGCCACAGAGGCCGTATTCTCAGAGGCGATCGAGCCGAATATCGACCTTACCCTTCACGGGAGTCGTGACGCCGAACTGCCGGATTCTTCCCCGACCACGGACTCCGAACCGCCTGCGCCCGTGCCTATCGAATCTGACTGGGCGCCGATCATGGAGTTCACCTCCGCGGATGACATACTGAACTCATTAAGGTCTCTCTCCCTGTCAGGAGAGTCCTGGCCGAACTATGTTCGGCAGGATTGGGATGCGGATGACGAAGAAATTCGCCGCCCACCCACCACCCACTTAGTAGCCACTGTCAACAATTTGACCGACATGCTCGACCTCGACTCCGAAGACATCGACGGTATGGACGACGATGCGGGAGGCAAAGAGGAACCACTGCCCACAGGGCACTGGACAGCCACCTCATCATATGATATATACATGGTGGACACACCCAAAGAAGGCAATGGCGACGAGACAGTGGAGGATGACCCCTCCAAGAAACAACCCAAGCGTCAACGTCAGCGGCGCCGCTCTAAGTCTCGCCAAAGCAAAAGCGGTGACACCGGCACAGGAGATAATAGCACTACGGACAGTGCTGAAGACGACAACAATCCCCTCCAGCAAGATTTAGAGCAGGAGGGTGGAGAAGCCATCCCTCCTGAGAGAGCGGCAGATGGAGAGGCGGAGGATGATAATTACATGCCTCCCTCCGAAGACGAGGCAAGCCTCGATGATGAAGAATTTGTCTTACCTGAGGATCCCGTCGAGCAAGAGTTCTTCAAGCGCCGGCTTATAGCCACGGTAAATAGCCTTAAGAAAAAGCAGCAGCAGCTTCAAGCTGATCAAGATTTGCTAGCTGACAGATGGACTGATGTCCTTGCGGCCGAGGAATATGAACTCGAACGCCCCTCCAAGAGTTACCCAAAGCGCATGTTGCTACCCCGACTGGAGGAGGAAGCATTAAAACGTACATCTCCAACGTATGACGCGGCTGATCGGTAACCTCGTGGCCGCGACAGAGAGGCATTTCAGCCAAAAGCTCAGCCCGCACCCCGACGCCACTCAAATAAAAATGTCAAGGCACGGGGAAACACACTAGACCTGCGAAACATATTGGAGGACAAAGTAAAACACGCAAGATCGATCTACGGATCACGAGGGCGCGCCACCACGCGGGACGACAATTGTCATGGAATTGTCATGGCAGATGTCCTAGTATGAGGACTTAGTCGTGAGGCCAACGCATCTATGCGGTAGCTTGAAGGGGTTGATCGGAATCGAGAGACGCAACACGCAAGACAAAGATTTAGACAGCTTCGGGCCCCGGGAAACATCATCCGGTAATAACCCTACATGCTGTTTGTGGCTAGGTCTCATTATGATTATGAGGAAGTCGCTGTAAGCCGGCTCTCCTCTTGGTGTCTAGCCCTAGATATTGTTTCTTGTTCCTTGTCCCTCTTTGGGGAGCCCTGCCCCTCCTTATATAAGTTAGAGGGGCGGGTTACATGTGGAGCCCTAGTAGGACTAGGATTAGTCTATCTTCTCTTACAAGTTGATTACAAGTCCGGGTCTTGCTTCCTCGTAAAGGAGATATTCCTCACGCCTTTCCTCTTAAGCCGGCCTACCATAACGTAGCCGGCCTTCTAGGCCTTGAGCCTCTTGGGGCCTCGGGTCTTGTCGCTCCTTTGATCCACTTGCCAGGTCACCCATAAGTCGCCAGGCTCGGGCGGGTCACTTAGTGATTCGTCCAGTCAGGGCGGGTCATTAGTGAGTCGCCAAGTCCGGCCGGGTTATACATCTGGCCGGGTCATACCGCGGGGTATATCCCCGACATTAGCCCCCAAGTTTAATTTGGATTTATCCATGTTAAACTGATCTGCAACATAAACACAAGAACAAATTGACAGGTTGCACTCCAGGTTAAATATTCTTGTAAGCCGGCACTTGATCATCCTTAAGTCCTTGTCATCCCCTCCTTCTGGAAAATCCGGGTCAATAGACCAACTTCGTAGTCAATTTGCTTGTAGAAGAAATATTGTAAATAAAGCATCCATTTGAGTCGGCCTTCAATGCTCTGACTTGACAAAAATATTGGTCTTCAAATATTCAACTTATATTCGGCCGGATATAAAACTTGCTGGTTTATGATTACCAAAATTGCCGGGTTATAAAAAGATGATGCTGAGTCATAATTGTCGCCGACGCCGGTTTATGATTTTTGCAGACACCGAGTCAATCTGATTTACTCAAACTAAAAATTTGAAGATATTTCTCCCTTATATCCATAATACCTGTAGCCCCCAAGGGCCGGTTTAATTAGCATGAATAAGCCGGGACTTATCACCATGGCTTTAAATGAAATCCAATTGTGTAGCCCCCATGAGTCGGCTATAGTCATAGTAGTGTAGCCGGGTCATCCTAGAATTGTCTTAAGCAAAGAGCAATATGCATTAGCCCCCAAGTGTCGGGTCATTATGTAATAATGAGCAGGGACTTTGTAAATATGATGATGTAAATTTGAGCAGTAACGTGTAGCCCCCAAGGGCCGGCTTAGTAAGATAATACTAAGCTGGGACTTTTCATTGAAAATTATATCATATGATGTAACCCCCATCCTGGCGCTTGAACCCACGTCCACAAGGTTAAGATCTTTATGCTTTACCAATTGAGCAGTGGATCCTTCAATATATAATTGAATAAGGCTTGTGTATCTTGAATTTTAACAGGAGCAATTGGTAGGCCCCAAGGGCCGGCTCATTACAATGGGATGAGTTGGGTCTTCAATAAGGCCAATAAAAATGACTTTGCATTAGCCCCCAAGTGTCATGGTGCATGCTTGCAGTGACATGAGACTTGCATATTCGATGTAACCTCAACTTGAATAATGTAGGCCCCAAGTGCCGGGTCATAAGCCTGCAGCGAGTCGGGACTATTTCCTCCATTGTAAAATAAATCATGCCCATTGATAAAGATAATAGCTGTGGCGCTAAAGCGACTTTGAAAACCTCAATCATAATACTGGTTATTGATAATCATAATAGAAATCCAACCATGTATTCAAAATTTGAATAATATAATCCGGTATGAAAACCTCAATCATTCAATATCATCATTGAAAATCCAGCCATGTTGGATATTTTAAAGAATTCAAATACCTTATCTGTTGACAAGTAAATCCGGAGTTTAAATACCCGGCGGCTCTTGGCCGATGGCGATTCAATACGCCTTCATTGTAAACCGGAATTTTCATGACCCGGCGGCTTATAGCCTTTTGAGAAAAATCCAGAATGGATAATCATTTTGAAGCATCAACTTTGGTAATGAGCTTGAACTTAATCATTTACATGTCATATTTCTGCAAATCCTGCAGAGAGTTTAAACAACAAATGCCCTGGCGACTTAGCATCAAAACCAGGGCAGGACATAATATCTCACATATAACTACTGTGGTATTGAATTTGTACTGCCGCCTTACATAACCTGTGCAGTAAGGGTGATAACCCAATCCTTAGAAGCCAATGCTTCCACATAGATGATGATTGTCATAAACTGGTGACTTATAGTCAAAAGTCAAGCCGGGTTAAGCATAAAACACTTATATATATTTGAGATATAATCCCAAAAAGGTCTCAAGTTAAGTAATTGTGGCTGCAATAAACTTTACCAGAGACAAAATAAAACTTTTTGAGGCTTCTGATTTGGATACGATCAGTAAACCGTTCCAAAGGGGTTAAGCTAAGATTCGAATACGATCATATAGCCCCCAGTGGCTTTGGCGATGTCGATCAAGAGGGTATCGACAGCTATGTTCTCTTTGGTTTGAATACGACCTATGTTTTAACAGGAAGCCCCCAAATGACCTTGAGAGTTGTTTAACGACGCAGATTCAAATATGATCCACGTCGATTCCCAAAGGGGTTGAGCTATGATTCGGATACGATCAAGAAGCCCCCAAGTAGGTTCGGCAGTTTGCCAATCAAAAGGGTATCACAGCTATGTTCTCTTTGGTTCAAATACGACCTATGTTTGAACAGGAAGCCCCCAAGTGACCATATAAATTTTGGCATTGCGCCGATCAAGAGGGTATTGATAGCTATGCTCGATGAGCAGGAAGCCCCCAAGTGATCATAATAAGATAAGCCGTAAGGCAGGATATCCAAGTTTGAACCGCGCATCATGGCAACAAGTTCTTTTGGCAACCTTTAATTTTTCTGAGAACTCGAACTTGCGAGATATTTAAATCTTTTTGAATCTGGAACTTTAAACCGGATTTGAGAGCTTCAAGCTTTGTGGGAAACAGGTTTACCTTGAACCGGAATCCTTTCTTTTAAGCCGGAAATTTCCTGACGGCCTTTAAATATTCGTCAAAAAGACAGTAGCCTCCGGGGCCGGGCTATTTTTTCTTCCAATGACCCAGAGTTCTTGAATCTGCTTTAAACTGGCAATCATTTACTGAGTCATGTCATCATAGCCCCTGAGTCTCGAGGCGACTTGAGATTCTTCATAATTAACCGTAATATAGACCGGTTTGAATCCTGCATGGGACAAC
Source organism: Triticum aestivum (assembly GCF_018294505.1). Classification (NCBI taxonomy): domain Eukaryota; kingdom Viridiplantae; phylum Streptophyta; class Magnoliopsida; order Poales; family Poaceae; genus Triticum; species Triticum aestivum. Next base: position 118,701,212 of record NC_057803.1, read on the forward strand.
TTGCAAACTGGAGTATTTTCTCTTCAATAGAAAAGGCAATATATAATATAAAAATATACTGGATGGATTTCACCTGGTGCGTCAGGTCGGCAATTATGACCGCGGAGTTGATGATCACCATGGTGAAACTGGAATCAATTACGGCCGAGTCGGCCGCGGGTGCGTCGCGGCGTTTTAAACCGGTGTGGACGGGAGAGTCGACCGCGGCGTTGTAAACCGGTGCGGTCATGAGAGACAGCCACGACGTTGTAAGCCGGTGCGGCCGTGGGAGACGACCACGACATTGTAAGCTGGTGCGGGAGTCCGTTGAGTAACGACGACCACCTGTGCCAAAAAGTGTTGGCGTGCCTCCACCTCCGCGGTATAATATCACTTTTTGTCATAAGTAATTGCCCTGCGTAAACAATATTGCAGACCAAGGCAAAGATAAACTTGTTCTTTGACAAAAACAACATGTGCTAATAAATCAAACTTGGCTGGATAGCACCTGATTTGTTTGGATGATGGATGATCCGTTTATCGCGACAGAGGTGGCTCAGGCAGACCAGCAACTCATTATAGTTCCGATGGCTCAGGAAAACTGGCGACTTAATATAACCCCAGCAGCTCAAAGTGGCAAGGGCGGCTCAACGTGGCTCCGGCGGGTTGACGCGGCAGCGAGACAGAGGCATCACCAGGGCGCGGCTCATAAACTGCAGTGGCAGCGCAGTTGAGGCGGTGGAGGCGGCAACTTTGAATAGCTTGAAACGGCCGCGAGTCGACCCGAGGGCAGGCGGCGGTTCAACGTGTGACGTTTTAACGCGGGACGGCTCACGAAACTTCTTCAGTTCCGGTGACACGGGTCGCAGGGTCCCGGCGACTCAAAGAGGCTATACAGGTCATGGCAGAGACAACTCACACCGCAACGGCGGGTTGATGTAGGTTAAGCTGCACGGGCGGCGACTTGCGCACACCTGTTCCATCAGTAAGCGGGCGCAGACGCCGGTGCGTGATGGCGCTAAAATACACTTCATAGGCACAACATGGCACCACCTTTGATGCACATAAAAATATACAGACCAAAGCAATTGTTCTTTCATGAAAACAATATGTTTAATAAAATAAACTTAGATGAATATCACCTGATTCGCCCGAACAACAAATGAGTCGGTCGTGGTGTTTTAAACCAGTGAGGATGAGAGAGTCGGCGGAGGTACTTGTAAGCCGATGTGGACTAGCAAGTTGCCCTCCTCGCTTGTAAGCCGGCGCGGACGCGAGAGATGGCCACGGCGTCGTAAACCGGTGTGAGCCTTATTTCCATGGCATGACGTCACTTTTGTAGTGGACTATATCCTGGAATTTTCCTCGGGCGTCTCAACCGGTGAAAAATTACTGTAAGAAAAAAAAATGGACATGGCACTATAAACCGGCGCGGTCGGGCGAGTCAACCGCGGTGTTGTAAGCCGGCGCAGACGGGCGACTCAGCCGCAGCGTTTGTACGCCGGCGTAAACGGGTGAATCGACCGCAGCGTTTTGCTTGGGCAGCGTGCCTCAGACGAACGCTAGTGTAGGATCATGCTGGCGAGCTCCGTATCCGAGTTTTGATGCCACTTTTGTAATGAATAATTACCCTGCACAAAAAATATTACCTGCCGGAGTAACCTAAAGTATATTAAGAATAACTAAGAAGGGTAGCACCTGGTATTTTTGTCAGACGAACACCGATACTAATGTTGGACGTAGTAAGACAAAAAAGATAGCAGATGCTTGGTTGATCTGATTATGTGCGCTCCCTTCCGTCCTTTTTCATTCTGGGGACTTGATCTTTTTTTTTTCTTTCCTCTTGTGAATTTGGTCATGTAGTTGCTTGCACAGACAGTAGTAAGGAATAGTAGAAGTACGTGCTGCTGCGTGCAACGGATGGTTGACCCGGCCTGAGAAGGCAGCTCCGGATCCGCTGGGGCAGCAACTCGTAGGCACGGCCGCCGTAACGGCGTACGAGCAGACTATAGGAAAAGGAAAAGGGCGGCTCAAGGCTTGAAGACTCGGAAGCGGAGGCGAGGCTGCTGAAGTCGTAACCGGCTCGGAGACGAGGCTGCGCAAGCAACAGCAGAATCCAGGTTGTGGCCGTTTCTGTTTCTTGGTCGTCCATCTTTTCCCCTATCATTATTTTTTCCTTTGGCCTCGAGAACCGGGCACTCATCATTAGCTCATGTCAGATGGTAGTACATCACCATATAGCTTTTGGACTCGTACTACTAGTTGAGAAATCTTTCACATGAAATAACTTGGGAATCCATCAGGCTTTGGGTTTTGAATCGATCGGCAGATACTTGATTCATGTAGATTGATCTGACGAACTCGTGGCCGCAAGCAGCTATCCTAATCGCCGCTTGTACTAGCAGATGACACATATGATGCCTGTTGACGGAACCTGCCAGCTTTAACAGCCCACATGACACGGCAATTTATCTCGATGAGACCGATTTCCTGCCTGTCTCGGCGGCTTGAGGGCGTGGCACAGCTAAAAATATCTTCCGCCGGCTTTCGGCAACCCTAAATTTTCTCGATCTTATACACACTGCGGGAAACTTCTTCAATCTTGACCGATGAACTCGCAGTTGCTGTAGATCCTTCTAAATCGGTTCTTCTTCATCCAGAAAATTATGAACTTCTCAATCCCTAAAAGATATCCCTTCAAAAACTCAACACCATCGTGCGCGAGCCCCACGGTGGGCGCCAACTGTCGTGGAATTGTCACGGCAGATGTCCTAGTATGAGGACTTAGTCGTGAGGCCAACGCATCTATGCAGTAGCTTGAAGGGGTTGATCGGAATCGAGAGACGCAACATGCAAGACAAAGATTTAGACAGCTTCGGGCCCCGGGAAACATCATCCGGTAATAACCCTACATGCTATTTGTGGCTAGGTCTCATTATGATTATGAGGAAGTCGCCGTAAGCCAGCTCTCCTCTTGGTGTCTAGCCCTAGATATTGTTTCTTGTTCCTTGTCCCTCTTTGGGGAGCCCTGCCCCTCCTTATATAACTTAGAGGGGCGGGTTACATGTGGAGTCCTAGTAGGACTAGGATTAGTCTATCTTCTCTTACAAGTTGATTACAAGTCCGGGTCTTGCTTCCTCGTAAAGGAGATATTCCTCACGCCTTTCCTCTTAAGCCAGCCTACCATAACGTAGCCGGCCTTCTGGGCCTTGAGCCTCTTGGGCCCCAGGGTCTTGTCGCTCCTTTGATCCGCTTGCCAGGTTACCCATAAGTCGCCAGGCTCGGGCGGGTCACTTAGTGAGTCATCCAGTCAGGGCGGGTCATTAGTGAGTCGCCAAGTCCGGTCGGGTTATACATCTGGCCGGATCATACCGCGGGGTATATCCCCGACAATAACCGTCACGCCGGATAAAGTAAAAGTAAATCCGGTCGGGCCAAACACAGCGGACAAGACTCATTTGAGCTGCGTCGCGACATAGCCCAGTACAGAGGCGCCGCACACCCCCTATGCTTCACAGACAAAGTAATGGATCACCAAATCCCAGAGGGTTTCAAACCCGTAAATATAGAATCAGACGGCGGCACAACAGATCCTGCGGTATGGATCGAGGACTTCCTCCTGCACATCCACATGGCCCGCGGTGATGATCTACATGCCATCAAATACCTCCCACTTAAACTCAAAGGACCAGCTCGGCATTGGCTCAACAGCCTGCCAGCAGAATCCATTGGCTGTTGGGAAGATCTGGAAGCCACATTCCTCGACAACTTCCAGGGCACTTATGTGCGACCACCAGATGCCGATGACTTGAGCCACATAATTCAGCAGCCAGAGGAATCGGCCAGGCAATTCTGGACACGGTTCCTGACAAAGAAAAATTAAATCATTGACTGTCCGTATGTAGAGGCCCTAGCAGCTTTTAAGCACAACATCAGCAACGAGTGGCTCGCCCGGCACCTTGGCCAGGAAAAGCCGAAATCCATGGCAGCCCTCACAATACTCATGACCCGCTTTTGCGCGGGAGAAGACAGTTGGCAGGCTCGTAGTAATAACATATCAAAGAACCGCGGTACTTCAGATACCAAGGATAGCAATGGCAGGTCACGTCGCAACAAACATAAGCGCCACGTGAATAGCGGCAATACCGAGGATACGACAGTCAATGCCGGATTCAGAGGCTCTAAACCTGGTTAGCGGAAAAAATCGTTCAAAAGAAGCACTCCGGGCCTGTCCAGTTTGGACCGTATACTCGATCGCTTGTGCCAAATACATGGCACCCCCGACAAGCCAGCCAACCACACCAAAAGGGAATGTTGGGTGTTCAAGCAGGCCGGCAAGTTAAGCGCCGGAGACAAAGATAAGGGGCTACATAGCGATGACGAGGAGGAGCCCCAGCAGCCGAACACCAGAGGGCAGAAGAGATTCCCCCCACAAGTGCGGATGGTGAACATGATATACGCAACCCACATCCCCAAGAGGGAGCGGAAGCGTGCGTTAAGGGATGTATACACGTTGGAGCCAGTCGCCCCAAAGTTCAACCCATGGTCCTCCTGTCCAATCACCTTCGATCGCAGGGACCATCCCACTAGTATCCGTCATGGAGGATTCGCCGCACTGGTCCTAGACCCAATCATCGACGGATTTCACCTCACTCGAGTCCTTATGGACGGTGGTGGCAGCCTGAACCTTCTTTATCAGGACACAATGCGCAAATTGGGTATAGACCCCTCAAGGATCAAACCCACAAAAACGACCTTTAAAGGTGTCATACCAGGTGTAGAGGCCCATTGCACAGGCTCAGTCACACTGGAAGTGGTCTTCGGATCCGCGGATAACTTCCGAAGCGAGGAGTTTATCTTCGATATAGTCACGTTCTGTAGCGGCTATCATGCACTGCTCGGGCGAACCGCATTTGCGAGATTCAACGCGGTACCGCACTATGCATATCTCAAGCTCAAGATGCCAGGACCTCGGGGGGTCATCACAGTCAATGGAAACACAGAGCGCTCTATCCGCATGGAGGAGCACACTGTAGCCCTCGTAGCAGAAGTGCAAAGCAGCCTCTTAAGGCAATCCACCAGTTCAACGATTAAAGACCCGGACACCTTCAAGCGCACCTGAAGTAATCGGCAACAAGACCGCCTGGCATGTTCCGAGCTCGCATAGAAATGTGGCCCCCACCCCAGTCCCAGCCAAACGGCGAAATCCGTGCCACACGTACGTAATTACGCATTGGAAATACCATGGGCACAGGTGGGGAGGGGGGCACGACTATGGCACGCCCCAAGACGCGGCTCAACCGCACTAGGGGCTTCCCGCTTTGTTACTTTTCTCTCTTTCAGGACTTTAATCTCTGGAAACCCCCGTCCGGCAATACGATTGCCGGACACACGATGCAACAACCAAGGAGGCAAAAAGCCACGTCGCACCATGGAACTCCCAGGTGGTCTCCGATAATGAGTGAAATACTTGCTTTAAATACCATTCCTCAGCTTGCCCTTGGAGGGGACATGTCAAATAGTCCTACTTTTTCCTTATCACACTACTTGTATCATTCTGCTTCGACACACCTTTTTGAATAAACAATGCATAGTACTAGACTATTACCGCATTCTCTATTCTTCCTTTATATATATATATATATATATATATATATGTTCATTCATGACATTCGGCACCCGTACACTCTGGTATGGCCAATATGCCAGGGGCTTAAGCGTACCCCATAATACGGCGTGAGAAGTCCGAACACTTTCGACAGTGCGGCACCCCGAACTTATAACACTATATGCATCAGCTCTGAATCATGTCTTGGGTCAATAGTTGGGTTTGCCCGGCTCCCATGTTTTGGTACCTTACGTTCCGCTATATCGGCTAAGGTAGCACTGGGAGAACTACTGCGATTGTGCCCCAGTTCATCTGGGCTAAGCACCTCAGTAGAGAAAGCTAAAACTGACTGTCATGATAAGGCGAGAGCTGGTCGCTGTTCGAGAGGTCTCGAGCCCCTAAAGACTTATGCCGCTTCGAGCGAGGAGTCGGCTTTGTCCGGCTTAAGGCATGTATAGCGCCCCGAATTCGGCCTTCCGAATACTAGGGGCTTCGCCAAAATTTAAAATTGTAGACTTCTATGGCTAAGTGAGAGTGATAAAGCATTATAGTTTGATTGCCTTGTTCGTTGTGCTGAGCACCTCCCTCGAAGGACCCAACAAGGGGAAAAAGAGTGCTCAGATTTATCCCGAACACCCCAGCACTCGTGGCATGGGGGCAGAAGCCGACGACTGGCCATCTCTCAGATTTAACAAACAGCCGCACAGAAGGTAATATTTTAAATTCAAACAAGCGTTGCATAGCGCATATGAACAAGTTTTCATAATACAGGATCACACGAGCAAGTTTATTCAAAAATTACATCCTTCGCACACTCATCCGCCACAAGACGGGCACCCTTCGGGACACCCTCATAATACATCTCAGGGTGGCGATGCTCCTTGCCCTGCGGCGGCCCCTCCTTCACCAGCTTCTTGGCGTCCATCTTGGCCCAGTGCACCTTTGCATGGGCAAAGGCCCGGCGTGCACCTTCGATGAAGACGGACCACTTTATGGCCTCCAGCCGTGGGCAGGCATCCACAAGCCGCCTCACCAGGCCGAAGTAGCTGTTGGGAAGGGAGTCTCCAGGCCACATCCGTACTATAAGGCCCCTCATGGCCTGTTCGACCGCCTTGTGCAGTTCGACCAGTTGCTTCAGCTGGTCGCTCATAGGCATCGGATGTTTGGTCCCAATATATTTAGACCAGAACAGCTTCTCCATGGAGCTTCCCTCCTTGGCCTGGTAATATTTCGCGGCATCCGACACACTGCAGGGAAAATCTGCGAATGCTCCTGGAGAGCTCTGGACTCGGGTAAGTAACAAGTAATTTGCTTTCACATGCTTGCTTTGCATATTGAATGCCTTACCCGCCGCTATCTTCCTCATCGCCTCAATTTCCTGGAGGGCCTTTTGGGCTTCAGCCTTGGCATGCTTTGTGCTCTCGAGGGCCGCGGCAAGCTCGAACTCTCGCGTCTTCAAGTCAAGCTCCAAAGCCTCGTGCTTCTTCATGAGAGCCTGGAGCTCTTGCTGCACCTCGCCCACCCGTGCCTCTTGTTTTTCCCGCTCGATACACTCCTTGGCCGCTTTGTTTTCAGCCTCGGACAGCGCTTGCTTCAGGGTCGCCACTTCGCTCGTGGCCCCTAGCACATTCATGATGATCCTGTCAGTTCGCAACCACATTTTCTTTTTTTATATAGACAAGGTATTACTTACCTTTGTTCTCCTCGAGCTGCCTCTTGGCAAGGCCGAGCTCCTTCTCGGACCGCTCGAGGTCCTGCTTCAGTGCGGCGACCTCCGCAGTCAGTGCGGTAGAGGTTAGCAGCGAAGCCTGCATACGCATACATACATACTTATATTAGACACCTGCAGATATTATTGATCCTCTATTTGGCTTTTCTTTGTGAACACCAAACAGGGCATCAGGGGCTACTATCTATGCGGTAATATTGTTCCTATATTTTAAACACTTACCTCAAAGCCTGTTAGAAGGCTGGCACAGGCTTCAGTCAGTCTGCTCTTGGCGGACTGAACCTTCTTGATCACTACACTCATAATAGTGCGGTGCTCTTCGTCGATGGAAGCGCCACGAAGCGCTCCTAGCAGGTCGTCCGGTGCCTCTGGTTGGACAGACGTCACCGGCACGGACGGCTTGCCCTTCTTGGAAGGGGGCCGCCTGCCTGAGTCCGGAACCACTGAAGGTTCCGGCGTGGTGTTCGGCCGAGGGCCGAACATGGAGCCCCTGGGAGCCTTATTCCTTTGCTCCTGGAGTCCGGAAGGTCACCTCGAGGCGCCTCCGGGACTGTCTCCCCCCGGCTCGGTGCCCCTTGAGACAATACCTCGGCATTGTCCGTAGGGCAAGGAGAGGAGGCGGTTGGAAGTGTATCACTATCCATGTCCGACGAGTCCAAGGAACCGTCCGACGAGGAAACGTCGATACGGGCTTGGGGCGGACTGCATAATCATGTTCGACATTAGGGGAAGCAGTGCAACAAAAGTATGCTATGAGTTACTCTGGTATCCGAATACTTACGACTTCTCCAGGGGCTTGGCCCTGAGCAGCCACTCGTCTTCGCCGTCAGCGGCGGTGGTGGAATAGTCCGAAAGGAGACTCCTTCCCTTCTTGGACCCTTCGGCCTCCCCGGTTGGGGCGGCCTTCCTTTTCTTGTCTCCCCCGGCTGGAGGGGGAGAATCTTCATCTTCCTTCTCCTCATCTTCACAGGAGGAGTGCGTCTCAGAGTTATCGGACGATGAGTCCGATACCACCTGGCGCCGGGAACTCCTTCGGGTTCCCTTGGCCTTCTTCTTGGTCTTCTCCGGCACCTCATAAGGAGCCGGAGTTCGCATCTCCGTCAGGAGAGCGTCCGCAGGGTCTTCGGGCAGAGGGGCTGGACAGTTAATCTGCTCCAGTGTCTCCACCCAGTCTTGTCAAAGGCATGGGAGCTTAGACCCCGCACATGGTTAAGCTATGGGAAATAAATACCCTACTAGATGTGCAATACTTATCGGATTTGCAGGGCGCTTCGCACTTAGCCCGCGGTCCTCGGTAAGAGAAGGAGGGACCTCGGCGCCCTTGAACAGCACCTTCCAGACGTCCTTATGCGTCGTGTCGAAGAGCTCGCGTAGAGTCTGGTGCTGGGCCGGGTCGAACTCCCATAAGTTGAAAGCCTGTTGTTGACACGGGAGGATCCGGCGGAAGAGCATGACCTGGACTATGTTGACAAGCTTAAGTTTCTTGCTTGTCATGTTCCGGATACACTTCTCCTTCTCCTTCCAGGAAGTGAGCCGCGTGGGGATTCCGGATCGAAACTCGAGGGCTGCCACCCAGTTGGTGTCGCGCGGCTCGGTGATGTAGAACCACCCCGATTGCCACCCCTTTACGGTCTCCACGAAGGAGCCCTCGAGCCATTTAACGTTGGGCATTTTGCCTACCATGGCTCTGCTGCATTCCGCTTGTTGGCCGCCTACTACCTTCGGCTTGATGCTGAAGGTCTTCAGCCATAGGCCGAAGTGGGGCCGGATGCGGAGGAAAGCCACGCACACGATGATGAACGCCAAGATGTTGAGGATGAAATTCGGGGCCAGATCATGAAAGTCCAGCCCGTAATAGAACATGAGGCCGCGGACGAATGGATGGAGGGGAAACCCCAATCCGCAGACGAAATGGGGGAGGAAAACCACCCTTTCGTGAGGTTTCGGGGTAGGGACGACCTACCCCGCGGCTGGCAGCCGGTGCGCGATATCCGCTTCTAAGTATCCAGCTCCACGTAGCTTTTTGATGTGTCCCTCCGTGGCGGATGAGGCCATCCACTTGCCTCCCACTCCGGACATGTTTGAAGAGAGTTGGGGAGAAGGATGTGGACTTGGGCGCTGGAGCTCGAGTGCGCGAGAATGGATGAGCAAGGAGGAAGAAGGCGTGGGTAGAAAAAGGTGAGATCTTATCCCTTTATAAGGGCGGACTAAACTATCCGCCCCCACTAGCCTGGCAAAGCTCGCTTATCCCCCAAGCGCCGTAATTGATGGCGCGGTTGGGTTACCCATGTCTGTATTGATGAGAATCCCGTAATAAGGGGAACACAATCTCTGCTTTGACAAGACATGTCAATAAACCGCCTCGAGTTATGTGCGGGGTTGGTTAAACAAAAACGGTTCAAATAATTACCGGGTCGTGGCGTGATGTCATGCTGCCAAAATGTGTCAGCAGATTAGATTTGTGGTAATATTATTCTCTCTACGGTGGTATGTGGAACTTATTTTGCAGGTTCGGACACTATCCTTGTATTCAAACTCTTCTATGGTGTATTCGGAGGAGGAACCCGCCTTGCAATGTCGAAGACAACACTGCGCGCCGGACTCATCGTCATTGAAGCCTGGTTCAGGGGCTACCGAGGGAGTCCTGGATTAGGGGGTATCCGGACAGCCGGATTATATCCTTTGGTCGGACTATTGGACTATGAAGATACAAGATTGAAGACTTTGTCCCGTGTCCGGATGGGACTCTACTTGGTGTGGAAGGCAAGCTAGGCAATAGGGATATGTATATCTCCTCCTTTGTAACCGACCTTGTGTAACCCTAGCCCCCTCCGGTGTCTATATAAACCAGAGGGTTTTAGTCCGTAGGACAACATACAATCATGCCATAGGCTAGCTTCTAGGGTTTAGCCTCTCTGATCTCGTGGTAGATCAACTCTTGTACTACTCGTATTATCAAGAACAATCAAGCAGGACGTAGGGTTTTACCTCCATCGAGAGGGCCCGAACCTAGGTAAAACATCGTGTCCCCTGCCTCCTGTTACCATCCGCCTTAGACGCACAGTTCGGGACCCCCTACCCGAGATCCGCCGGTTTTGACACCGACAACTCCCTTCGCACTCAATATTTGGGGAGAGGGCCAGGGCCTCTATAAATAGGATTAGCCACCACAGTAGGGGGGATCGATCCAAGGGGCCTGGAACTCATTTATCTCATCCTCACACCCACCAAGCACAAGAACACCTCGCCTCAGGAGGTTGTTCTTCCCCTTGTACTGTTCATCCTTATCCCAAGAGGCAATCCACCACCACCACGCTGGAGTAGGGTATTACACCACAACGGTGGCCCGAACCAGTATAAATCTTGTGTCCTTTGTGTTGCGAGTTCGTCGAGTTAGCCCGTAACATCTTAGCGAAGCTAGGACGTGGATCGGTAGGGGGAGATCTTCGCGCGCACCCTAGTGTTCGAACCTTGAGGGTTTTGCCGGAACCCGAGATCCGACATTTGGCGCGCCAGGTAGGGGTGCGCCGGAGTTTTCCTTCCGTCGGCTCGCGCTCCACCATCTTCGCGCCCATTCCCCATGGCTGGCGCCGCCCTTCCGGCTGGATCTACTGGTGCCCATAGTGGTGCTTGGGGGCTCCGAGCCCTTGCTCCTGCCTTGCGGCAGGTGCAATGGCCACCCAACTTCGAGCCGGAGATGCCGCCGCGCTACGACGGCGCGGCGAACCCGACGGCTTACCTGTTGGCGTATGAGGAGGCCGGGGGCGACAACAAGGTGATGGCCAACTGGCTTCCCATGGCCCTCACTGGCGCACCGCGCGCCTGGCTGCTCAACCTCCCTGGATCCATGGTGGCGTCTTGGGAGGAGTTGCACGGCCTCGTCAGCGCGCGCTACACAGCGCCGGTGCACCGCGCGGTTGCAGCCCTCCTCGTTGGCTCATAAGCACCACCCTCGGATCGTCATGTCAAGCCGTTTTTTTGCCAGATCGGCGCCACTTCCAAGCGCCCTGGGGGCTCCGCCGAGCTGGGCCGCGCCCGAGGCCGACCTCACCTTCGACTCAGAGGATCATCCCGCTTCCACCGTCGGCTCAGGTCCGCTCCCAATGCTTTGCACACCCACCATCTGCCACGTGTCCATCACCAAGACGCTCGTCGACAGCGGCGCCGGCCTCAACGTGCTCTCCGACGAGGCCTTCAGCCTTCTTCACGTATCGCTCGAGCGGCTCCGCCCTAGCAAGCCTTTCTCAGGGGTCGGTGGAGGCTATGCCCGCTCCTTGGGGCAGATCCGCCTCCCTGTTACCTTCGGCACGCGCGACAATTATCGCATCGAGCTCATTGATTTTGACATCGCCCACATCGGCCTCCTGTACAACACCATCCTCGGGTACCCGGCCTTGGCTCAGTTCATGGCGGCGACCCATCCGGCTTATAACCTCATGAAGATGCCCGGGAGCAAGAGTGTCCTCACGGTAGTTGGGGACACCAAGGAAGCCTTGATGACACTCAAGCTCGCCCTCAAGGCCGCCGCGGCAGCACAACCCGCCAAAGCGGATACCTCCAAGGCCAAGGGAGCCGCACCAACCAAGAAGAAGCAGCTTTTCACTCAGGACAAGGCAGAAACCAAGTAAGTACCAATAGAGGAGGAAGGGTCCTTAGGGGCCACCTTTACCATTGTCGCCAACCTTGAGCCTGATCAGGAGGAGGCGCTGGTGAAGTTCTTGCGCGCAAACAAGGAAGTGTTTGCTTGGGAGCCCGATCAGCTGGTAGGGGTCCCAAGAGGGGTGTTAGAGCACCACCTGAAGGTGTGCCCCAACGTATGCCCCGTGAAGCACAAGGTGAGGCGGCAGTCCACGGAGAAGCAAGCTTTCATCGTCCAAGAAACCCGCAAGTTGGAGGTTGCGGGTGTAATTCATGAGGTTCAGTACCCCGAGTGGCTGGCAAACCCCGTCGTCGTCCCCAAGAAAGGCGGGAAGGAGCGGATGTGCGTCGAATTCACCAACCTCAACAAGGCCTGCCCCCAAGATCCATTCTCGCTTCCACGCATGGACCAGATCATCGACTCCACTATCGAGTGCGACTTGCTGTGCTTCCTGGATGCGTTCTCAAGATATCACCAGATCAAGATGGCGGTAGAAGATGTGGAGAAGAGAGCCTTCCTAACCCCATGCGGGGTATACTGCTACACTTGCATGCCTTTCGGGCTGCGCAACCCAGTCGCAACCTTCCAGCGGCTCACGGACATCGCCTTGGGTCGGCAGCTCGGGAGGAACGCTGAAGCCTATGTCGATGACATCATGGTGAAATCTTGGGAGGCGAGGACTGTCGGTGTCAAAACCGGCGGATCTCGGGTAGGGGGTCCCGAACTGTGCGTCTAGGCCAGATGGTAATAGGAGGCAAGGGACACGAAGTTTTACCCAGGTTCGGGCCCTCTTGATGGAGGTAAAACCCTACGTCCTGCTTGATTAATATTGATGATATGGGTAGTACAAGAGTAGACCTACCACGATATCAGAGAGGCTAAACCCTAGAAGCTAGCCTATGGTATGATTGTTGTTCTGTATCTTGTCCTACGGACTAAAACCCTCCGGTTTATATAGACACTGGAGAGGGTTAGGGTTACACAAAGTCGGTTACAATGGTAGGAGATCTACATATCCGTATCGCCAAGCTTGCCTTCCACGCTAAGGAAAGTCCCTTCCGGACACGGGACGAAGTCTTCAATCTTGTATCTTCATAGTCCAGGAGTCCGGCTGAAGGTATAGTCCGGCTATCCGAACACCCCCTAATCCAGGACTCCCTCAGTAGCCCCCGAACCAGGCTTCAATGATGATGAGTCCGGCGCGCAGATTGTCTTCGGCATTGCAAGGCGGGTTCTCTTCCGAATTCCGTGTACCTATGAATAAAGTCCGATTTCTTGCAAATGTTGCGCTCCTTGGCTTCTACGCCCAATAATGGCCGTCTCCCACGTGTCAAATGAATACGAAAAGTCTGAGCATTTTTACATACACACCCCTAGCCGCGTAAATGAGCCGCCCATTTAAGGGGACGAGGATTTAGATCCATACCACACCTTCTCCCTTTCGCGAGTGTTCATCAGAGCGCATCCGACAAAGGTCCATTCCACCATGGCCAGCCGTCGCAACTCCTCCCTTCGCCCTTCCAGCCCTAAGTCTGGATATTGGGAGAGATGCTCCATCCCGCATAGCGAGCTAGTGACGCTCCAGACAAAGGGATTTCTCCCCCCGGCCTATATGGTCTCGGTTCGAGCCGGTCTTGCCATCTATAATGGCGGAGAGCAAGCGGAGAGTGCCCCTAATCCCTCCAAAGGAGAGCTGGTATGCCTTGTCCCTTATTTAATAAGAGGGCTCGGATTTCCAATCCATCCGTTTCTCCGGGGGCTCCTGGAGTTCTATGGCCTCCAGCTACACAATCTTACGCTTGCCTCCGTATTGCATATCGCGGGCTTCGTAGCCCTCTGCGAGCTGTTCTTGGGTGTTGAGGCTCATTTCGGGCTGTGGAAAGAGTTATTATGCCTCGTGCCCCATTCTAAGAAGGGGTCAATATATCAAGTGGGTGGAGCCGAAGTGTGGCGCATCGTCGGGACCGGATATCTATCCGGAACCCCAAAGAAGGCGACCAAGGACTGGCCTTCGGAATGGTTTTACATAGAGGATGTCCCGCTGCCGGATCCTGTCCGGATCGGCCTCCCTGAGTTCGACAATGCCCCACTAAAGAAGCGCCTAAGTTGGCGTCCACGGAGCCCTCAGAGGAAAGTGACAAGGACATTATTTACCTGATGGGCCGGATAAGATTGTTAGCTCATTCCGGACTGACCATGATCGGGGTCATGGCCGCATGCATCATGCGAGGGGTGCAGCCGCTACAGTATAGAGGCCACCCCATGTGGGACTTCAACGGGGAGGACGACGCCACCCGCTACCGCCGTAAGGGGCCGGATTCGGCTGTGGCTCTAACAAAGACCTCGTTCGCTTTGTACAAGGGAGAAGAGGAGGATTTTCTCCGCGTCGACCCGAAGGGTGGATTTTCTATGTACAATCCTCCAAGCTGGGTAAGTGGTCGCATCTTGCCCATCCGTTTTATATCCCCATCGTTAAATATTCAGTCTAGCGACTTCAACGCGGGAACTGCGCCAGGCTGTTAAAGAAATAAACAGCCCTCCTCCACAACCCGAGGACCCAGGACGGTCCCTCAACCCGGCCTCTCAAGAGGATCCGGACGTATCTGTGGAGCTGATTGATGGAGTGTTCCATCCATTGAGCAAGGACAACGCCTTGGTGGCCATTACGGCCGATTACCCAGGGCTAATCCCGGCCTCCCAGGTAACTGAGATCGAAGTCCCAGTACCCCGAATAGGAGTCCGCCCTCTTGTGTTTTCAGTTTCCTGATTACAACTGAGCTTTGCAGGGGAGGTTTCTGAGGCGGGAGGCCGAACCTGCGGCGACAAGCCAATGAGGGGCCGCAGGGCCCCGTGGGCAGAAAAGAGGTGTAGTCCGGACTGAGGTGTCAGCGCAAAGGTGTGGCGCGCCTCCTTATCCCAGGTGTTATACCTTTAAGGCATATTAACACTCGTGCTCTCTTCAGGATAAAGAGACCTCGCCGGACTATATTCGGAGAGGCTGCCAATCGCGCCTTCACCAGCCAGGCTCCAAAGCCTGGTCCAGAGGCGGAGGCGAACACAAGGCACGCACCGGAAGCTCCTCCGACGGAGGATGTGGACAGGTTGTCTGCCACCAACTCTGAGGTGGAGAGTGCCATGAACCACAAGCGTCGCCGGACAATTTTTCGCGACGCTTGTTTCTCCCAAGAGGCATTAGATGCCTTCAAGTCAGGAGATGCGTACCTCTGTGCCGCTCAAAATGGTCTAGCCAGAGCCACGGAGCAATATGTAAAAGACATACGGGTAAGAAATTTTTGGTAATTATATATATATACCAGTAGCCCCCGAGACTTGAAACACTTAGAATAACTGATTTAAGGATCATATGTTATGCAGGTTCTTACAGAAAAGAATTCTCTACTGTCCCAGGAGCTGGAAGAGTGCAAAGCCCAACTTGAGGCCGCACTAGCCGCGGCAGGGGAGCCCAAGGAGACCCCCTCTGGTAATATACACTTCGAAAGATAGGTATTTTGCGAAGCACGGCATGGGTGCAAATCTGACAAATGAAATTGCAGATGGCGCCAGATTGAATCCGGAAAGGCAACACCTCCTACGCTAGCTGAAGGCTGGTGAGAAGGTGCTGACTAAGGTGAGGCGGGAGAAGAACGATCTCCAAGATGCCAACACCAAGCTGGGCGTCGAGCTGAAAGATGGTCGAGCCCAGCTGTCAGACTCCGTTAAGGAGAATCAGCGGCTTCGGCGCGGCATATTTAGTAAGTTCTTGAACGAACCTTTGGAGAAAGAAAAAGTTCGGCGGGGAATTCGACTAACAGAGTAATGTTTGTAGGTGTGCTAACAGGTCGTCCTGCAGAGGAGATGCCCGGTTCTACGGGTGACCTTCTTCCCGAGCTCTCGCAACTGCTCGAGCGAGTTCGGAAGGCGATGCGAGGCGTCAGCCCAGGCCCTGTGGCCATCCATCTCCGTGCCTGAAGGTCTTGGAGAGCTTGCGGAGAAGCTAAAGGGAGCACGGCGGCGCTTCTGATTGTCGAAGATATCGGCCTGCCGTCAAGGCGCTAGGGAGGCCTGGGCCATGGTGAAGACGTGGTACACAGAGGCTGACCCCAACCACATGGCCGAGGTCGGTCCTGCGGGGCCCGATGGGAAGGAGATCCCTGTAAGCTTAGTATACGGCCAAGTAGAATTGGCTGCAAAGTATTCCCAGCAGGACTGTAAATTAGACAGCCTGTTAGATGGTATTGAAGAGGAATACGATCAGTCAGAATGACTATGTAATTATAATTGACATTTATAATGCCTTCTAGCCGGATTGTAGATCATTTGTCATGGCCGACCTTTTCGCTTCAGCCTCGAGACCTGACGGTCCGGAGTGTGTCCGAATTCCCATGCGGTTATATAAGAACCGGGGAATGCATGGAGACCAGGCGTAGGGGTCATTAGTGCGTGAACAGACAAGTGCCCGACTAGTTATGTTATATTACATGGTTAGTAAGAAACATCTTCCAGGGAGAATAGTTCCGTTAGGGGTTCTGTCGGTGTCAAAACTGGCGGATCTCGGGTAGGGGGTTCCGAACTGTGCGTCTAGGCCGGATGGTAACAGGAGGCAGGGAACGCGGTGTTTTACCTAGGTTCGGGCCCTCTTGATGGAGGTAAAACCCTACATCCTGCTTGATTAATATTGATGATATGGGTAGTACAAGAGTAGATCTACCACGAGATCAAGGAGGCTAAACCCTAGAAGCTAGCCTATGGTATGATTGTTGTATATGGAGTTGATTGCCTACGGACTACAACCCTCCGGTTTATATAGACACCGGATAGGGTTAGGGTTACATAGAGTCGGTTACAATGGTAGGAGATCTTGAATATCCGCATCGCCAAACTTGCCTTCCACGCCAAGGAAAGTCCCATCCGGACATGCGACGAAGTCTTCAATCTTGTATTTTCATAGTCCTGGAGTCCGGCTGAAGGTATAGTCCGGCTACCTGAACACCCCCTAATCCAGGACTCCCTCAGTAGCCCCCGAACCAGGCTTCAGTGACGACGAGTCCAGCGCACAGATTGTTCGGCATTGCAAGGCGGGTTCTTCTCCAAATCTTGTGTACCTGTAGGAATAATGTCCGATTTTTGTAATGTAGTGTTCCTCGGCTTCCACGCCCAATAATGGCCGTCTTCCACATGTCAAACGAATGCGAAAAGCCAGGGCGTTTTTACATCCACGCCCCTAGCCGTATAAACGAGCCGCCTATTTAACGGGATGGGGATTTAGGTCCAAACCACATCTTCTCCTTTCCGCGAGTTATCATCAGAGCGCTTCCAGCAAAGGTCCATTCCAACATGACCAGCCGTCGCAGTTCCTCCCCTCGCCCCTCCGGTCCCAAACCCGGGGACTGGGAGAGTTGCACCATCCCGCATAGCGAGTTAGTGTCAATTCAGGCCAAGGGATTTCTCCCTCAGGCATACATGGTCTCGGTCCGAGCCGGTCTCGCCACCTACAATGGCGGAAAAAAGCGGAGAGCACCCCCAATCCTTCTAAAGGAGAGCGGGTGTGCCTCGTCCCCTATCTAATAAGGGGACTGGGATTTCCAATTCATCCATTTCTCTGCGGGCTTCTGGAGTTCTACGGCCTCCAGCTGCACAACCTCACGCCCGCCTCCGTATTGCATATTGCGAGTTACGTCGCCCTTTGCGAGCTATTTTTAGGCGTTGAGGCCCATTTCGTGATGTGGAAGAGGTTATTCTGCCTAGTGCCTCGTTCCCAAAAGGGGTCTATATACCAAGTGGGCGGAGCCGAAGTATGGCGCATCGCCGGGACCGGATACCTATCCGGAACCCCAAAGAAGGCGTCTGAGTACTGGCCTTCGGAATGGTTTTATATAGATGACGTCCCGCTACCGGACCCTATCCGGGTCAGTCTCCCTGAGTTCAACAGTGCTCCATTGAAGAAACGCTTGAGCTGGCGTCCGCGGAGCTCTCAGAGAGAAAGCGACAGAGACATCCTTTACCTGATGGGCCGGATAAGACTGTTGGCTCATTTCGGACTAACCATGATTGGAGTCATGGCCGCATGCATTATGCGGGGGGTGCAGCCGCTTCAATATAGAGGCCATCCCATGTGGGATTTCAACGGGGAGGATGACGCCACACGTTACGGTCGTAAGGGACCGGCCTCAGCCGCCGCCTTAGTAAAGATCTTATCCTATTTGTACAAGGGAGAAAAGGAGGAATTCCTCCGCGTCAACCTGCAGGACGGATTCAATATGTACGATCCTCCAAGTTGGGTAAGTGAACAATTGCGCTTGCCCGTTTGTTTTATACTCCCATGGTTAGATAGGTAGTCTAACAACTTCAATGCAGGAACTGCGACAGGAGGTAAAGGATATAAGCAGCCGCCCTCCACAGCCCGAGGACCCAGAACGGTCCCTCAATCCGGACCCCGAAGAGGATCCGGACATATCGGTGGAGCTTATCGACGGGGTGTTCCATCAGCTAAGCAAGGACAATATCTTGGTAGCCATTACGGCGGATTACCCAGGGTTAATCCCGGCTTCCCAGGTGACAGAAACCGGGGTCTTATTCCCTTGAAAGAGATTCCACCCTCACGTAGCCCGGTGTTTCTAACGACAGCCATGTTTTGCAGGGGAGATTTCCGAGGCAGGAGACCGAACCTACGTCGGCAAGCCAACGAGGGGCCGGAGGGCCCCGTGGGGCAAAAATGAATGAAGTCCGGACTGAGATGTCGGCGCAAAGGTATAGTGCACCCTCTGTTTCCCTGGAGATATTCTGTCAGGGCATATTAACGTTCGTGCTATTTTCAGAACGAAGAGACCTCGCCGGACTACATCCGGAGAGGTTGCCAATCGCGCCTCCACCAGCCAGGCTCCAATGTCTGGCCAGGAAGCGGAGGCGAGCACAAGGCGCGCACCAGACGCTCCTCCGACAGAGGATGCGGACAGGCTGTCTGCCACAAATTCTGAAGTGGAGAGTGCCATGAACCACAGGCGTCGCCGGACAATTCTACGCGACGCTTGTTTCTCCCAAGAGGCTTTAGATGCTTTTAATTCGGGAGATGCGTACCTCCGTGCTGCTCAAAATGGTTTAGCCAGAGCCACGGAGCAGTATGTAAAAGACATACGGGTAAGAAAATTTTGGTTAAATATATATATATATATATATATATATATATATATGCCAGTAGCCCCCGAGATTTAAAGCAGTTAGAGCAACTGATTTAAGGATCATTTAATATGCAGCTTCTTACAGAGAAGAATACCGTACTGTCCCAGGAGCTGGAAAAGTGCAAGGCCCAACTAGAGGCCGCACTAGCCGCAGCAGGGGAGCCCAAAGAGACCCCCTCAGGTAAGATACACTTCGAAAGATTAGTATTGTGCGGTGTGGGTGCAAATCTGACAAATCATATTGCAGATGGCGCCAGACTCGATCCGGACAAGCAACAACTCTTACGCCGGCTAAAGGCCGGTGGGAGTACGTTGACAAAGGTGAGGCGAGAGAAGAATGATCTTCAGGATGCCAACACCAGGCTGGACGTCGAACTTAAAGATGTTCGTGGCCAGCTGTCGGACTCCACGAGGGAGAATCAGCGGCTTCGACGCGGCATATTCAGTAAGTGCTTGAACGAACTTTGAAAAAACAAGTTCGGCGAGGAAGTCGACTAACAGAGTAATGTCTGTAGGTATGCTCACAGGTCGTCCTGCAGAGGAGATGCCCGGTTCTACGGGTGACCTTCTTCCCGAACTCATGCAATTGCACGAGCGAATTCGGCAGGCGATGCGAGGTGTTGCCCAAGCCTTATGGCCTGCCCACTTCATGCCCGAGGGCCTTGGAGAGCTTGCGGAGAAGCTGAAGGGAGCTCGGTGGCGCTTCCGGTTGTGGAAGATATCGGCCTGCCGACAAGGCGCTAGGGAAGTCTGGGCCATGGTGAAGACCCGTTTTACGAAGTCTGACCCAAACCACATGGCCGAGGTCGGACCAGTGGGGCCTGACGGGAAGGAGATCCCTGTGAGCTTAGTATACGGCCAAGTAGAGTTGGCCACGAAGTATTCCCAGTAGGACTGTAAATTAGACAGCCTGTTAGATGGTATAGAAGAGGAATACAATCAGTCAGAATGACTATGTAATTTTGAATTGACATGTGTAATGCCTTCTAGCCGGATTGTAGATCGTTTGTCGTTGCCGACCTTTTTGCTTCAACCTCGGGACCTGACGGTCCGGAGTGTGTCCGAATACCATAGCGGTTATATAAGAACCGTGGTATGCGTGGAGACCAGGCGTAGGGGTCATTAGTGCTTTATCAGACAAGTGCCCAACTAGTTATGTTATATTACATGGTTAGTAAGAAACATCTTCTAGAGAGAATAGTTCTGTTAGGGGTTCCTTTCGCTGGGAGGCATGCCCTAAAGTGCATGTCCGGACTGCGTAAAAAGACGCAGAAAAAAGCATCTGGGGGCGCATAAAATGAGTGAAAAGATCATCTTTTATCTCACCGACCGAATATTCTCTTAAGAACTCTAGCTTTTGGCTTCACCCAGTCTGAGGTACACATCCAGCTGACCCGGCAGTAATAATTGCAGAGGTGCTCCCTTTACCGCCTAGCCGAACAATTGGGAACGTAGGGGTAAGCACAGGAGCCAGGCAACCCAGCTTGGCCAAAACTTAAGTCATATCGATGCATATAATGGTGAAGAAAAAGGTACATGCGGAAGTTTGACGCATGTGTTGGGTGTGAAGCCCGTATAAATAAGCTTCTGTTAAAGAAGCCCCCAGGTTTAATGAGCGCGAGTGGCGCGTCACTAGATGAGCCTTTAAGGGCTATAAAAGAAAAGAGGGGAAGGAGAGAAATGTAAGACAGAAAAAATGCAAAAAATGGACAGAGGAAGGAGACGAACATAGAGTCCGGCGCTAGGCATAGAATCTTCGGAGATGGGTGGCGTTCCACGGGTTCGGCTCGAGTCGGTTATCCGACGCATCTCGCAGGCGGTACGCCCCGCCAGTCAGGACTTGGTCGATTATGAATGGACCTTCCCACTTGGGCTTGAGTTTGTCCTTTTTCTTATCCGGCAGGCGTAGAACTAGTTCGCCAACATTGTAATTTTTGGCCCGTACTTCTCTGCTTTGATATCTTCGGGCCTGCTGTTGATAAAATGCGGAACGGGCATTTGCCACGTCACGCTCCTCCTCCAGGGCGTCCAAGTTGTCCCGCCGATCGAGCTCGGCTTCTCTTTCCTCGTACATGCGCACTCTAGGTGAGTCATGAATTAGGTCGCAGGGCAGAACTGCCTCTGCGCCGTACACCATAAAAATGGTGTGTATCCGGTGGTGCGATTTGGCGTGGTCCACAGCCCCCATAGCATGGAGTCGAGCTCCTCTACCCAGTGCGTGTTAGATTCCTTGAGGGACCGCACGAGTCTGGGTTTAATGCCGCTCATGATAAGACCATTTGCACGTTCGACCTGGCCGTTGGTTTGTGGGTGATAGACGGAAGTATAATCGAGCTTGATGCCCATGTTTTTGCACCACAGTTTTACCTCGTCGGCGGTAAAGTTTGTACCGTTATCGGTTATGATGCTGTGGGAGACGCCATAACGGTGTACAACCCCGGATATGAAGTCTATCACAGGTCCGGATTCGGCCGTTTTAACAGGCTTGGCTTCTATCCATTTGGTGAATTTATCCACCATGACCAGTAAGTATTTTTTCCTATCGGTCCCACCTTTAAGGGGTCCGACCATGTCAAGCCCCCAGACCGCAAAAGGCCAGGTGATGGGTATAGTTTGGAGTGCGGTGGGTGGCATATGGCTTTGGTTGGCAAAAAGTTGGCAACCAGCGCATCGTTGGACTAGGTCCTGAGCGTCTGCCCGGGTCGTCGGCCAATAAAAGCATGTACGGAAAGCCTTGCTAACAAGGGACCGAGCAGCGGCGTGGTGACCACCGAGTCCGGCATGAATTTCAGCCAGAAGGTTCCGCCCTTCCTCTACGGAGATGCACCTTTGAAGGACTCCGGTAGTGCTTTTCTTATAAAGCTCTCCCTCATGGACTCTATAGGCTTTAGATCGCCGCACTATGTAGCGGGCCTCGTTTTGGTCCTCCGGGAGTTCCTGCCTAGTAAGGTAGGCTAGGAATGGTTCTGTCCACGGGGCGATGACCGCCATTATTACGTGGGCTGAAGGTGTAATTTCATTTGCAGAGCCTCCAATTGTGTCAGATTGTTCGGCGTCGAGTGGTGCGGCTGGGTCCGGGCTGTTATTTGCCGGTTCCCCCTCCCATGCTACAGATGGCTTGAACAATCTTTCCAAAAAGATGTTGGGGGGGACTACATCGCGTTTTGCTCCGATGCGTGCCAGGACGTCCGCTGCTTGATTGTTTTCTCGGGCTATATGGTGAAACTCCAGCCCTTCGAATCGAGCTGACATTTTTAGGACGGCGTTGCGGTAAGCTGCCATTTTTGGGTCCTTGGCGTCGAAGTCTCCATTTATTTTGGATATCGTGAGGTTTGAATCCCCGCGTACCTCTAGGCGCTGGATACCCATGGATACTGCTATCCGGAGACCATGTAGGAGGGCCTCATATTCGGCTGCATTGTTGGAATCCATGTACATGATCTGGAGCACATATTGGACTGTGTCTCCTGTGGGGGACGTCAGGACGATGCCAGCCCCCAGTCCGGCCAACATTTTGGAGCCGTCGAAATGCATAATCCAGTTTGAATATGTGTTGTACTCTTTAGGGAGCTCCGCCGCCGTCCATTCTGTGACGAAGTCGGCCAAAACTTGCGATTTAATAGCTCGCCGTGGCTTATAGGTTATATCGAACGGGAGAAGCTCGATGGCCCATTTTGCAATCCGTCCCGTTGCGTCGCGGTTGTTGATAATATCGTTGAGTGGTACTTCCGAGGCTACTGTTATGGAACACTCTTGAAAGTAGTGTCGTAGCTTCCGGGATGCCATGAATACCGCGTATGCAATCTTTTGATAATGCGGGTACCGTGATTTGCATGGAGTGAGGACAGTGGATACGTAGTAGACCGGCCTTTGAAGGGGGAATTTGTGTCCATCCGTTTCCTGCTCGACAACGAGCACTGTGCTGACAACTTGATGTGTTGCTGCAATGTACAATAACATTGGTTCGCCGGTGTTCGGCGCGGCCAGGACTGGGTTTGTTGCCAATATGGCTTTTATTTCATCAAGTCCGGTCGTGGCGGCCTCCGTCCACTCGAAGTGTTCGGTGTGCCGAAGGAGGCGATAGAGGGGTGCCTTTTCTCCCAAGCGGGAGATGAAGCGGCTTAAAGCCGCCACGCATCTGGTTAATTTTTGTATTTGTTTGAGGTCCTTTGGGATATCCAATTGTGACAAAGCTCGGATCTTGGCTGGATTTTCTTCAATTCCTCTACCGGATACAATAAAGCCCAAGAGCTTTCCGGCTGGAACGCCGAAGACGCATTTTTCCGGGTTGAGCTTGATGTCATATTTTCGGAGGTTATCGAATGTAAGCCTCAAGTCGTCTACTAGAGATTCGACATGTCTTGATTTGACAACCACATCATCCACATACACCTCCACTGTTTTGCCGATCTGATTTGCCAGACATGTCTGGGTCATGCGCTGATATGTTGCGCCGGCGTTTTTTAGCCCGAAGGGCATTGTGTTGAAGTAGAATGGGTCGTATGGTGTGATGAATGTTGTTGTGGCTTGGTTTGATTCTGCCATCTTGATTTGTTGGTATCCGGAGTATGCGTCGAGGAAACACAACAAGGCGTGTCCTGTGGTGGCATCGATAATTTGATCGACACGGGGGAGGGGGAAGGGATCCTTTGGGCAAGCCTTGTTAAGGTCTTTAAAATCGACACACAGGCGCCAGGATTTGTCCTTCTTTGGTACCATCACCAAGTTTGCTAGCCAGTCCGGATGTTTTATGTCTCTAATGAATCCGGCCTCCAATAGCTTGGCTAGCTCCTCTCCCATAGCCTGTCTCTTGGGTTCGGAAAAACGCCGAAGGGCTTGTTTGACAGGTTTGAATCCTTTTAGGATATTTAAGCTGTGTTCGGCCAGCCTGCGTGGGATCCCTGGCATGTCTGAAGGGTGCCAGGCGAAAATGTCCCAGTTCTCTCATAGGAACTCTCGCAGTGCAGCGTCTACATCAGGGTTCAGTCGTGCCCCGCTGGAAGCTGTTTTATTGGGGTCCATTTGATGGACCTGGAATTTGACTATTTCGTCAGCTGGCTTGAAGGATGTGGATTTGGATCTCTTATCGAGTATCACATCATCCCTGTTAACCGTGGAGCGCAGCGCAGTCAGTTCCTCGGCCGCTAAGGCTTCAGATAGTGCCTCAAGGGCTAATGCGGCCGTCTTGTTTTCGATGCGGAGTGCTACGTCCGGATCACTAGCTAGAGTGATAATTCCGTTCGGCCCGGGCATCTTAAGCTTCATGTACCCGTAATGGGGTATTGCTTGGAAGATTGTGAATGCTTCCTGTCTTAGTAAAGCGTGATATCCGCTTTTGAATGGGGCCACCTAAAACGTGACTTCTTCGGACCTGTAATTATCCGGCGTGCCGAACACCACATCTAGTGTGATTTTTCCTGTGCAGCGCGCTTCCTGATTGGGGATTATTCCTCTAAAGGTTGTGCTGCTTCGCTCGATGCGGTTCCAGTCTATTTCCATTTTTTTAAGGGTTTCCTCATAAATGAGGTTCAGTCCGCTGCCTCCATCCATGAGCACCTTGGTGAGGCGAAAGCCATCCACTATGGGACTGAAGACCAATGTGGCTGGTGCTCGGGCTGTTCGAATCTAGGTTCATCACTTGCGTTGAAGGTAATAGCAGTGTCGCTCCATGGATTTATTGTTGCAACTTGATAGACTTTGGCGAGGTTGTGGAGTGTTCTTTTTCGCATACTGTTTGATGCGAAAGTCTCGAAGACTGTGAGAACGGTACTGGTGTCCTCGGGCTGGCTTTCTGCGGCCTCCAGAATTAAGAGGTCCTCGCCAATTTTGGCCACCTGCCGGAGTATCCAACATGCTCTAAGGCTGTGAGTTGGTGTGGCGTCCTCTGTACTGTGAATTCTACAGGGTCCATCAAGCCACCTTTCTAGTATGGTTCCATGCCCTGTAGAGGGTTTTGGCTTTTTGGTGTTTATCCCGGGTGTCCTGTGATGATGCACCCTCTTAGTTTGGACGGGATTACTATTCAAGGCCGGATTATCCCAAAAATTTATTTCGGTTTTCCAGGCGCTTTCCATCGCACAGTATTTTTGTACTATGGACGCCAAGTCAGCGAAGCGTGTGATATCACGACGACTTACGGCGTTAAGGATTCCCTTGTCCATGCAATTACTGCAAAAAATTGAGATTGCATCTTCCTCGCGGCAATCTTTTATCCTGTTCATAACCAGGAGGAATCTGGCCCAGTAATGATGTACTGTTTCCTCGGACCTCTGCCTGATTTGGGAGAGATTGCTTATGATTGGGTGGGCGGGTGTCGTTGAATCTGAAACCTCACCCAATCCAAGATTCGGAGGCCGAAGAGTTTCCGAACTCTGAAGTTCGGATTCTTGGATGTTGTCCAGTGAATCTGGCCCGTTGCCTGATCCTAAGCTCAGGTCTTGAGTTATATCTCCCCCTCCGCGGGTATCCGGCTTGGAGGGGTCGGGAATTCGGATGTAGCTAGTCCTAAAAATAGATGAAGGGCCGCCACACAGCGTCTCTACCATGGCAACGTGGTGGGTGACTTGGGGAGAGTTAATTTCTCTTAGATCGGGTTTAAGCCCAACCTGGTCGTAATCCGTAGCGACCCCCAGGGCGGCGATGCGATCCAAGAGCTCATTTACGGATGAGAGCTCCATTGGATCTAGCTGCTCGACGAGCTCCGAGCTGACGTGTAGGTTGCTTTTGATGACCCGAGAGGTCACTGTTGGCGCAACAGCCGAACAGGCGGTCATGAGGAAACCACCTAGCCGGAGGGTTTGGCCGACAGCCAAGGCTCCCTTAGCAACGGCGCCGTATTTAAAGACGGGAGGAGGCATCCTTCCTGATTGTGACGGCACAGAGGAACTCTCAATGAAAGCACCAATGCCGGTGTCAAAACCGACGGATCTCGGGTAGGGGGTCCCGAACTGTGCATCTAGGCTGGATGGTAACAGGAGGCAGGGAACACAATGTTTTACCCAGGTTCGGGCCCTCTTGATGGAGGTAAAACCCTACGTCCTGCTTGATTAATATTGATGATATGGATAGTACAAGAGTAGATCTACCACGAGATCAAGGAGGCTAAACCCTAGAAGCTAGCCTATGGTATGATTGTTGTATATGGAGTTGATTGCCTACGGACTACAACCCTCCGGTTTATATAGACACCGGATAGGGTTAGGGTTACATAGAGTCGGTTACAATGGTAGGAGTTCTTGAATATCCGCATCGCCAAACTTGCCTTCCACGCCAAGGAAAGTCCCATCCGGACACGGGACAAAGTCTTCAATCTTGTATCTTCATAGTCCTGGAGTCCGGCTGAAGGTATAGTCCGGCTACCCAAACACCCCCTAATCCAGGACTCCCTCAGGTTCCTTTCCCTGGGAGGCATGCCCTAAAGTGCATGCCCATTCTGCGAAAAAAACGCAGGAAAAAGCATCTGGGGGCGCATAAATAAATAAGTAAAAAGATCATCTTTTAGGTCACCGACCGAATATTCCCTTAAGAACGCTAGCTTTCGGCTTCACCTAGTCTGAGGTACACATCCGGCTGATATGGCAGTAACAATCGTAGAGGTGCTCCCTTTACCGCCTAGCCGAATAATCGGGAATGTAGGGGTAAGCACAGGAGCCAGGCAACCCAGCTTGGCCAAAACATAAGTCATATCGATGCATATAATGGTGAAATAAAAGGTACATGCGGAAGTGTCACACATGTGTTGGGCATGAAGCCCGTATAAATAAGCTTCTGGTAAAAGAAGCCCCCAGGTTTAATGAGTGCGAATAGCACATCATTTGATGAGCCTTTAAAGGCTATAAGAGAAAGGAAGGGGAGAAGGAGAGAAATGTAAGACAAACAGGATATATAAAAAATGGACAGAGGAAGGAGACGAACACAGAGTCTAGCGCTAGGCATAGAATCTTCGGAGACGGGCTGCGTTCCATGGGTTTGGCTCGAGTCGGTTATCCGATGCATCTCGTAGGCGGTACGCTCCACTAGTCAGGACTTGGTCAATTATGAAGGGACCTTCCCACTTGGGCTTGAGTTTGTCCTTTTTCTTGTCCGGCAGGCGTAGAACTAATTCGCCAACGTTGTAATTTTTGGCCCATACTTCTCTGCTTTGGTATCTTCGAGCCTGCTGTTGATAGAATGCGGAACGGGCTTTTGCCACGTCACGCTCCTCCTCCAATGCGTCCAAACTGTCCTGCCGATCGAGCTCGGCTTCTCTTTCTTCGTACATGCGCACTCGAGGTGAGTCATGAATTATGTCGCAAGGCAAAACTGCCTCTGCGTCGTACACCATAAAGAATGGTGTGTATCCGGTGGTGCGATTCGGCGTGGTCCATAGCCCCCAGAGTACGGAGTCGAGCTCCTCTACCCAGTGCGTGTTAGATTCCTTGAGGGACCGCACTAATCTGGGTTTGATGCCGCTCATGATAAGACCATTTGCACGTCCGACCTGGCCGTTAGTTTGTGGGTGATAGACGGAAGCATAATCAAGCTTGATGCCCATGTTTTTTCACCAGAGTTTTACCTTGTCGGCCGTAAAGTTCGTGCCGTTATCAGTGATGATGCTGTGGGGGACGCCATAACGGTGTACAACCCCGAATATAAAGTCTATCACCGGTCCGGATTCGGCCGTCTTAACAGGCTTGGCTTCTATCCATTTGGTGAACTTATCCACCATGACCAGTAAGTATTTTTGCTTGTGGGTTCCGCCTTTAAGGGGTCCAACCATGTCAAGCCCCCAGACCGCGAAGGTCCAAGTGATGGGGATAGTTCGAAGGGCAGTGGGTGCCATAACGCTTTGGTTTGCAAAGAGCTGGCAACCGACGCATCATTGGACTAAGTCCTGGGCGTCTGCCTGGGCCGTCGGCCAATAAAAGCCTGTATGGAAGGCCTTGCTTACAAGGGACCAAGCTGCAGCGTGATGACCACCGAGTCCGGCATGAATTTCAGCCAGGAGGTTCCGCCCTTCCTCTTCGGAGATGCACCTTTGAAGGACTCCGGTAGTGCTTTTCTTATAAAGCTCTCCCTCGTGGACTTTGTAGGCTTTGGATCGCCGCACTATGCAGCGTGCCTCATTTTGGTCCTCGGGGAGTTCCTGCCTAGTAAGGTAGGCGAGGAATGGTTCTGTCCATGGGGCGATGATGGCCATTATTACGTGGGCTGAAGGTGTTATTTCATTGGCAGAGCCTCCGATTGTGTCAGAATGTCCGGTGTCGGGCAGTGCGGTTGGGTCCGGGCTGTTATTGTTCGGCTCCCCTTCCCATACTACGGATGGCTTGAACAGCATTTCCAACAAGATGTTGGGGGGGACTACATCGCGTTTTGCGCCGATGCGTGCCAGGACATCTGCCGCCTGATTATTTTCCCGGGCTATATGGTGAAATTCAAGCCCTTCAAACTGAGCTGACATTTTTAGGACGGCGTTGCGGTAAGCTGCCATTTTTGGATCCTTGGCATCGAAGTCTCCATTTATTTGGGATATTGCGAGGTTCGAGTCCACGTGCACCTCTAGGCATTGAATGCCCATGGATACTGCCATACGGAGACCATGTAAAAGGGCCTCATATTCGGCTGCATTGTTGAAGTCTGTGTACATAATCTGGAGTACGTATTGAACTGTGTCTCCTATGGGGGACGTCAAAACGACGCCAGCCCCTAGTCCGGCCAATATCTTGGAGCCGTCGAAATGCATGATCCAATTTGAATATGTGCCGTACTCTTTAGGGAGTTCGGCCTCCGTCCATTCTGCGAGGAAGTCGGCCAAAACTTGCGACTTGATGGCTCGCCGTGGCTTATAAGTTATGTCGAACGGGAGGAGCTCAATGGCCCATTTTGCAATCCGGCCCGTTGCATCACGGTTGTTTATAATATCATTAAGTGGTACTTCCGAGGCTACTGTTATTGGACACTCTTGAAAGTAGTGTCGTAGCTTCCGGGATGCCATGAATACCACGTAAGCGATCTTTTGACAATGCGGGTACCGTGATTTGCACGGAGTGAGGACAGTGGACACATAATAGACCGGTTTTTGAAGGGGGAATTTGTGTCCGTCCATTTCTCGTTCGACGACGAGCACTGCGCTTACAACCTGATGTGTTGCTGCAATGTACAATAGCATTGGTTCGCCAATGTTTGGCGTGGCCAGGACTGGGTTTGTTGCCAATATGGCTTTTATTTTGTCGAGTCCAGCCGTGGCTGCATCCGTCCATTCGAAGTGTTCGGTGCGCCGAAGGAGGCGGTAAAGGGGTAGGGCCTTTTCTCCCAAGCGGGAGATAAAGCGGCTTAGAGCCGCCACACATCCGGTTAACTTTTGTATTTGGTTGAGGTCTTTTGGAATATCCAATTGTGACAGAGCTCGGATGTTGGCTGGATTTGCTTCAATTCCTCTACCGAATACAATGAAGCCTAAGAGCTTTCCGGCCGGGACGCCGAAAACGCATTTTTCCGGGTTGAGCTTGATGTCGTATGTTCGGAGGTTATCAAATGTGAGCCTCAAGTCGTCTACTATAGATTCGACATGTCTTGTTTTGACGACCACATCATCTACATATGCCTCCACTGTTTTGCCGATCTGGTTTGCCAGACATGTCTAAATCATGCGCTGATATGTTGCGCCGGCGTTTTTGAGCCCAAAGGGCATTGTGTTGAAGCAGAATGGGCCGTATGGTGTAATAAATGCCGTTGCAGCTTGGTCTGATTCTGCCATCTTGATTTGATGGTAGTCGGAATATGCGTCGAGGAAACACAACGAATCGTGTCCTGCGGTAGCGTCGATAATTTGATCGATGCGGTGGAGGGGGAAGGGATCCTTTGGGCAAGCCTTGTTTAGGTCTTTAAAATCAACGCACATGCGCCATGATTTGTCCTTCTTTGGTACCATCACCAGGTTTGCTAGCCAGTCCAGATGTTTTATATCTCTGATGAATGCAGCCTCCAATAGCTTTGCTAGCTCCTCTCCCATAGCCTGTCTCTTAGGTTTGGAAAAACGCCGAAGAGCTTGTTTGACAGGTTTGAATCCTTTTAGGATATTTAGGCTGTGCTCGGCCAGCCTGCGTGGTATTCCTGGCATGTCTGAAGGGTGCCAGGCGAAAATGTCCCAGTTCTCTCGTAGGAACTCTCACAGTGCGGCGTCTACATCAGGGTTTAACCGTGCCCCAATGGAAGCTGTTTTATTGGGGTCCGTTGGATGGACCTGGAATTTGACTATTTCATCTGCCGGTTTAAAGGAGGTGGACTTGGATCTTTTGTCGAGTACCACATCGTCCCTATTCACCGTGGAGCGCAGCGCAGTCAGTTCCTCAGCCGCTAGGGCTTTGGATAGTGCCTCGAGGGCCAGAGCGGCTGTCTTGTTTTCGGCGCGGAGTGCTATGTCCGGATCACTAGCGAGAGTGATGATCCCTTTAGGCCCGGGCATCTTGAGCTTCATGTACCCGTAATGGGGTATTGCTTGGAAGATTGTAAACGCTTCCCGCCCTAATAGAGCGTGATAACCGCTGCTGAACGGAGCCACATGGAACGTGACCTCTTCGGACCTGTAATTATCCGGCGTGCCGAACACCACATCTAGTGTGATTTTTCCTGTACAGCGCGCTTCTCGACTGGGGATTATTCCTCTAAAGGTTGTGCTGCCTTGCTCAATGTTGTTCCAGTCTATTTCCATTTTTTGAAGGGTTTCCTCATAAATGAGGTTCAATTCGCTGCCGCCGTCCATGAGTACCTTGGTAAGACAAAAGCCGTCCACTATTGGACTGAGGACCAATGCGGCTGGTGCTCGGGTTGTTCGGAATTTAGGTTCATCACTGGCGTTAAAGGTAATAGCCGTGTCACTCCATGGGTTTATTGTTGCTGCTTGGTAGACTTCGGCAAGGCTGCGGAGTGTCCTCTTTCGCATATTATTTGATGTGAAAGTCTCGAAGACTGTTAATACCGTATTGGTGTCTCTGGGGTGGCTTTTTGTGGCCTTCGGAATTAGGAGATCTTCGCCAATTTTGGCCACCTGCCGGAGTATCCAACATGCTCTAAGGCTGTGAGTTGGTGTGCCGTCCTCTGTACTGTGAATTTTACAGGGTCCATTAAGCCATCCTTCTAGTACGGTTCCATGCCCTGTAGAGGGTTTTTGCTTTTTGGTGTTTGACCTGGGTGTCTGGCGATGATGCACCCTTTTATTTCGGACTGGGTTTGTATTCAGGGCCGGATCGTCCCAAAATTTTATTTTGGTTTTCCAGGCGCTTTCCATCGCACAGTATTTTTGTACAATGGACGCCAAGTTAGCGAAGCGTGTAATATCACGGCGACTTATGGCGTTGAGGATTCCCTTGTCTGTGCAATTATTGCAGAAGATTGAGATTGCGTCTTCCTCGCTGCAGTCCCTTATCCTGTTCCTAACCAGGAGGAATCTGGCCCAGTAATGATGTACTGTTTCTTCGGGCTCTTGCCTGATTTGGGATAGATCGCTTATGTTCGGGTGGTGGTGGAATTAAATCTGAAGCCTCACCCCATGTGAGGCTCGGAGGCCGAGGAATTTCCGAACTCAAAAATTTGGATTCCTGGATGTTGTCCAATGAATCCAGCCCGTCGCCTGACCCTAAGTCCAGGTCTTGAGTGATATCCTCCCCTCCGCGGGTATCCGGCTTGGAGGGATCGGGAATCTGGACGTAGCTAGTCTTTAAGATAGATGAAGGGTCGCCGCGCTGTCCCTCTACCACGGTAACGTAATGGGTGACTTGGGGAGAGTTAATCTCTCTCAGATCAGGCTTAGGCCCAATCTGGTCGTAATCCGTAGCGACTCCCAGGGCGGCGATGCGATCCAAGAGCTCGTTTATGGAGAAGAGCTCCATTGGATCTAACTGCTCGGTGTGTTCCGAGCTGACATGAAGATTGTTTTCGATGGCTCGAGAGGTCATCGTCGGCGCAGAAGCCGAACAGGCGGTCATGAGAAAACCACCTAGCCGGAGGGTTTGGCCGACAGCCAAAGCTCCCTTAGCAACGGTGCCATCTTTAAAGACGGGGCGAGGCATCCTTCCTGATGGCGACGACACAGAGGAACTCTCAATGAAAGAACCAATGTCGGTGTCAAAACCAGCGGATCTCGGGTAGGGGGTCCCGAACTGTGCGTCTAGGCCGGATGGTAACAGGAGGCAAGAGACACGAAGTTTTACCCAGGTTCGGGCCCTCTTGATGGAGGTAAAACCCTATGTCCTGCTTGATTAATATTGATGATATGGGTAGTACAAGAGTAGATCTACCACGAGATCAGAGAGGATAAACCCTAGAAGCTAGCCTATGGTATGATTGTTGTTCTGTATCTTGTCCTACGGACTAAAACCCTCCGGTTTATATAGACACCGGAGAGGGTTAGGGTTACACAAAGTCGATTACAATGGTAGGAGATCTACATATCCGTATCGCCAAGCTTGCCTTCCACGCCAAGGAAAGTCCCTTCCGGACACGGGACGAAGTCTTCAATCTTGTATCTTCATAGTCCAGGAGTCCGGCTGAAGGTATAGTCCGGCTATCCGAACACCCCCTAATCCAGGACTCCCTCAAGGACCTTGATCCAAGATCTGGAGGAGACCTTTGAAAGCCTCCGCCAGGTGGACCTGCGACTCAACCTGGGGAAGTGTGTGTTTGGCGTCCCTTCCGGCAAGTTGTTGGGCTTCCTTGTGTCTCACAGGGGGATCGAGGCCAACCCAGAGAAGGTCAAGGCCATTGAAGACATGAGCCCACCACAGGCCCTCAAGGAAATGCAGAAGCTTGCTGGACGGGTGACTGTGTTGGACGCTTCATTTCCAAGCTGGGAGAGTGCGCCCTACCTTTCTTCAAGCTGATGAAGAAGAAGGGCACATTCGAGTGGACCCCGGAGGCCGACCGAGCATTTCAAGACCTCAAGAGATACCTGACTAGCCTTCTAGTGATGGTGGCACCGCGACCTCTCGAGCCCCTAGTGCTCTATCTTGCCGCCACTCCCTACTCCGCCAGCGCGACCCTGGTGGCGGTTCGGGAAGAGCACCAAGCCAAAGTCGCGTCGCGCCGAGCTACGCCACCAGCCAAGATGACGCAAGACCAGGAAGGTGCCGTAAGAGCCATAGCAGCATCAATAGGGGACCAAGCTCGGCAGGACGCCGCCGCCAAGGTCCTGACAGGCGATCAAGTGTCGGGGGTTCCACCACCTCAGGAGATGCCCCAACTTCCGCAAGACACTAGCCTCACCAACGCGCGAGCTCTCGTCGAGCACCCGGTGTATTTCGTCAGCACAGTGTTGCAGGACACAAGGGCACGATATCCCATGCCTCAGAAGATCTTACTCGCGCTCTTGGTGGCCTCACGTAAGTTGCGGCACTACTTCCAGGGCCACCCCACCAAGGTCGTCTTAGCCTACCCACTGGAGAGGGTGCTCAGGAGCCCCAACTCCGCCGGGAGGGTCACCGAGTGGAAAATTGAGCTGCAAGCGTTCCAGTTGGAGTTCAGCACCACCAGGGTCATCAAGGGAGCCGCGCTCACCGATTTTATGGCAGAATGGGGGGACGCCCCGGTGCTTGAAATAGGCGAGGACCGGTCCCTCTTGCCGGGAAGTGAGGCGCCCGACGGCTGGGTCATGTATTTCGATGGTGCCTTCGCGCACCAAGGCGCGGGGGTTCGAGCAGTGCTCATCTCGCCCACTCAGGATAAGCTCTACTACGCCGTGCAGCTCTGCTTCCAGCAGGGCGAGAAGGTCTCCAACAACATTGCAGAGTATGAAGGCCTCATAGCCGGGCTGAAGGCTGCGGCGGCGCTGGGGGTGAAGCGTCTCACCATCAGGGGCGACTACCAGCTCCTCGTCAACTTCTCCAACAAAGTATACGAGCCGAAGGACGAACACATGGAGGCATATCTCACGGAGGTACGCAAGATGGAGAAGTAGTTCCTGGGCTTGGAGTTGCAGCATGTGCCCCGAGGAACCAACAAGGAAGCCGATGACATTGCCAGAAGGGCATCCAAGCGACAGCCCCAAGAACCTGGAGTCGGTGTCAAAACCGGCAGATCTCGGGTAGGGGGTCCCGAACTGTGCGTCTAAGGTGGATGGTAACAGGAGGCAGGGGACACAATGTTTTACCCAGGTTTAGGCCCTCTTGATGGAGGTAAAACCCTACGTCCTGCTTGATTAATATTGATGATATGGGTAGTACAAGAGTAGATCTACCACGAGATCGGAGAGGCTAAACCCTAGAAGCTAGCCAATGGTATGATTGTATGTTGTAGTTGTTGTCCTACGGACTAAAACCCTCCGGTTTATATAGACACCGGACAGGGTTAGGGTTACACAAGGTCGGTTACAAAGGAGGAGATATCCATATCCGTATTGCCTACCTTGCCTTCCACGCCAAGTAGAGTCCCATCCGGACACAAGACGAAGTCTTGAATCTTGTATCTTCAGTCTAACAGTCCGGCCAAAGGATATAATGTGGCTGTCCGAAGACCCCCTAATCCAGGACTCCCTCAGTAGCCCCTGAACTAGGCTTCAATGACGATGAGTCCGGTGCGCAGTATTGTCTTCGGCATTGCAAGGAGGGTTCCTTCTCCGAATACATCACGGAAGAATTTGAATATAAGGATAGTGTCCGACCCTGCAAAATAAGTTCCACATACCACCGTAGAGAGAATAATATTTTCACAAATCTAATTTGCTAACTTTTTTTGGCAACACGACATTATGCCATGGCCCGGTGATTATTCAAACTGTTTCCTTTAACTAGCCCCACACATAATGCGAGGCGGTTTTTTGACACATCTTGTCAAAGCAGAGATCGTGTCCCCCTATCACGGGATTCTCATCAATACGGGTGTGGGTAACCCAACTGCGCCATCGATTACGGCGCGTGGGGGATAAGCGAGTTTTACCAGGCTAGTGGGGACGCTTAGTTTCGTCTGCCCATATAAAGGGATAAGGATTCACCTTTCCATCCACGCCTTCTTCCTCCTTCGCTCATCTGTTTTCGCACACTCGAGCTCTAGCGCCCAAGTCCGCACTTCCCACCTCAACCTTCTCCAACCATGTCCGGAGAGGGAGGCAGGTGGATGGTCTCCTCCGTCACGGAGGGAGACATCAAGAAGTTGCACGGAGCCGGATACTTAGCCGCGAATATCATGCATCGGCTGCCCGCTGCGGGGCAGATCGTCCCTACCCCGGAAACTCACGAGAGGGTAGTTTTTCTCCACCACTTCTTCCGCGGACTGGGGTTTCCCCTCCATCCATTCGTCCGTGGTCTCATGTTCTACTACGGGCTGGACTTTCATGATCTGGCCCCGAACTTCGTCCTCAACATTTCAGCATTCATCGTCGTGTGTGAGGCTTTCCTCCGCATCCGGCCCCACTTCAGCCTGTGGTTAAAGACCTTCAATATCAAGCCGAAGGTGGTACGAGGCCAACAAGCAGAATGTGGCGGAGCCATGGTGGGCAAGATGCCCAACATTATATGGCTTGAAGGCTCCTTCGTGGAGACAATAAAGGGATGGCAATCGGCGTGGTTCTACATCACCGAGCCACGCGACGCCAAATGGGGGCAGCCCCCGAGTTTTGATCCGGATTCCCTACACGGCTCACTTCCTGGAAAGAGAAGGGCTTGTCGTGGGGTTCATCGGTGGAGCTGGATGGACTTCAGAAATGTATCCGGAGTATGGCAAGCAAGAAGCTCAAGCTTGTCAACATAATCCAGGTTATGTTCATCCGCCGGATCCTCCTGTGTCAACAACGGGTGAGGGAGTCCTGGATTAGGGGGTGTCCGAATGGCCGGACTATACCTTCAGCCGGACTCCTGGACTATGAAGATTGAAGACTTCGTCCCGTGTCTGGAAGGGACTTTCCTTGGCGTGGAAGGCAAGCTTGGCGATACGGATATGCAGATCTCCTACCATTGTAACCGACTTTGTGTAACCCTAACCCTCTCCGGTGTCTATATAAACCAGAGGGTTTTAGTCCGTAGGACAACATACAGAACAACAATCATACCATAGGCTAGCTTCTAGGGTTTAGCCTCTCCGACCTCGTGGTGGATCTACTCTTGTACTACCCATATCATCAATATTAATCAAGCAGGACGTAGGGTTTTACCTCCATCAAGAGGGCCCGAACCTGGGTAAAACTTCGTGTCCCTTGCCTCCTGTTACCATCCGGCCTAGACGCACAGTTCGGGACCCCCTACCCGAGATCTGCCGGTTTTGACACCGACATTGGTGCTTTCATTGAGAGTTCCTCTGTGTCGTCGCCGTTAGGCTTGATGGCTCCTACGATCATCAATAGCGATGCAATCCAGGGTGAGACCTTCCTGCCCGGACAGATCTTCGTTTTCGGCGGCTTCGCACTGTGGGCCAATTCACTTGGCTAACTGGAGCAGATCGAAAGCTATGCCCTTGGCCGTCATGTCAAATTTGGAAGTTTAAACTACACGGCTGACATCCGGGGGGACTTGATCCTCGACAGATTCGAGCCACTGCCGAGCGCGCCGCACTTTCACGACGAGCATGATCTAGCTCTGCTGCCGAATAGTGCCCTGGAGGCCGCACCCGCATCGGCTTCGACCCTTAACTCGGAGCCAACTACGCCGATCGAGGATGGGTGGTTGGACGCCGCCTCGGGGGCTGCGATCCCAACGGCGATCGAGCCGAACACCAGCCCTGCACTTCGCGAGACTCGTGACTCCATGGAGCCGGAATCCTCTCCGGACTCCGAACCCTCCGTGCCCCTGCCAATCGAATTTGATTGGGTGCCGATCATGGAGTTTACTGCCACGTGCATCTTTCAGCACTCGCCTTTCGGCAATATTCTGAAGACACTAAAGTCTCTCTCTTTATCCGGAGAGCCCTGGCCGGACTATGGTCAACAAGGTTGGGATACAGACGATGAAGAAATTCAAAGCCCACCCACCATCCACTTTGTAGCACATGTCGACGATTTAACCGACATGCTCGACTTCGACTTCGAAGACATCGACGTTATGGACGCCGATGAAGGAGACGATGAAGAACCAGCGCCTATTGGGCCCTGGAAAGCCACCTCGTCATATGACATATACATGGTGGACACCCCAAAAGAAGGAGATGGCGATGGAACAGTGGAGGATGACCCCTCCAAGAAACAGCCTAAGCGCCGGCGTCAGCGGCGCCGCTCAAAATCCCGCCAAAGAAAACACGGCGATTCCGGCACGGGAGATAATAATACTCCGAAGAGTGCCGAAGAAAACCCCCTCCAGCAAGATTCAGCACGGGAGGATAGAGAAGCCATACCTCATGAGAGAGCGGCAGATAGAGAGGTCGAGGACGATAATGATACGCCTCCCTCCGAAGACGAGGCAAGCCTCGACGACGAAGAATTCGTCGTGCCAGAGGATCCCGTCGAGCAAGAGCGTTTTCAACGCAGGCTTATGGCCACGGCAAGAAGCCTCAAGAAAAAACAACAACAGCTTAGAGCTGATCAAGATTTGCTAGTCGACAGATGGACTGAAGTCCTTGCGGCCGAAGAGCATAAACTCGAACGCCCCTCCAAGAGCTACCCAAAGCGCAGGTTGCTACCCCGATTAGAGGAGGAAGCACTTAAACCTACATCACCAGCACTTGATACGACCGACCGGCCACCTCGTGGCCGCGACAGAGAGGCCTCTCGGCCCTCCACTCAAGCCGCACCCCGTACCAAGGCATGGGAAAATGCGCCTGACCTGCAAGATATGTTGGAGAACAAGGCCAGGCAAACAAGATCGATCTATGGATCGCGTGGGCGCCCCACGACTCGAGACGGTAACCGTCACACCGGACACAAATCCGGCAGGGCCGAACACAGTAGACAAAGCTCATTGGAGCTACATCGTGATATAGCCCAGTACAGAGGTGCCACACACCCACTATGTTTCACAGACGAAGTAATGGATCATCAAATCCCCGAGGGTTTCAAACCCGTAAACATCGAATCATATGATGGCACAACAGATCCTGCGGTATGGATCGAGGATTATTTCCTTCATATCCATATGGCCCGCGGTGATGATCTCCACGCCATCAAATACCTCCCACTCAAGCTTAAAGGACCAGCTTGGCATTGGCTTAACAGCTTGCCAGCAGGATCAATCGGTTGTTGGGAGGACCTAGAAGCCGCATTCCTCGACAATTTCCATGGCACTTATGTGCGACCCCCAGACGCAGATGACCTAAGCCACGTAATTCAGCAGCCAGATGAATCGGCTAGGCAATTCTGGACACGGTTCCTAACAAAGAAAAATCAAATAGTCGACTGTCCGGACGCAGAGGCCCTAGCAGCCTTCAAGCACAATATCTATGACGAGTGGCTTGCCCGGCACCATGGACAGGAAAAGCCGAAATCTATGGCAGCACTCACGACACTCATGACTCGCTTTTGCGTGGGAGAAGACAATTGGCTTGCTCGTAGCAACAACATGACCAAGAACCCTGGTAATTCGGATACCAGGGACAGTAGTGGCAGGTCGTGTCGGAACAAGCAGAAGCGCCGCATTAATGGTGACAACCCTGAGGATACGGCAGTTAACGCCGGATTCAGAGGCTCTAAATCCGGTCAGCGGAAAACACCATTCAAAAGAAATCCTAGGGGCCCATCCAGTTTGGACCGAATACTCGACCGCTTGTGCCAGATACACGGCACCCCCGAAAAGTCAGCCAATCACACCAACATGGATTGTTGGGTGTTCAAGCAGGAAGACAAGTTAAATGCCGAAAATACTGACAAGGGGCTGCATAGCGATGACGACGAAGAGCCTCGGCTGCCGAACAACAGTGGACAGAAGGGTTTTCCCCCACAAGTGCGGACGGTGAACATGATATACGCAACCCACATCCCCAAGAGGGAGCGGAAGCGCGCGTTAAGGGACGTATACGCGGTAGAGCCAGTCGCCCCAAAGTTCAACCCATGGTCCTCCTGCCCGATCACCTTTGATCGAAGGGACCATCCCACTAGCACCCGTCATGGCGGATTTGCCGCATTGGCTCTAGACCCAATTATTGACGGATTTCATCTCACTAGAGTCCTTATGGACGGCGGCAGCAGCCTGAACCTGCTTTACCAGGATACAGTGCGGAAAATGGGCATAGATCCCTCGAGGATTAAGCCCACCAAAACGACCTTTAAAGGCGTAATACCAGGTGTAGAGGCCAACTGTATAGGCTCGGTCACACTTGAAGTGGTCTTCGGATCTCTGGATAATTTCCGAAGCGAGGAGTTAATCTTCAACATAGTCCCATTCTGCAGTGGCTATCACTCACTGCTTGGGCGAACCGCATTCGCCAAGTTCAATGCGGTACCGCACTACGCATACCTTAAGCTCAAGATGCCAGGCCCTCGAGGAGTAATTACGATCAATGGAAACACTGAACGCTCTCTCCAAAAGGAGGAGCACACGGCGGCCCTTGCTGCGGAAGTACAAAGCAGCCTCTCCAGGTAGTTCTCCAGTCCGGCCATTAAACATCCGGACACCGTCAAGCGCGCCCGGAGTAACCTACAACAAGACCGCCTGGCACGTTCCGAGCAGGCGTAGCAATGCGGCCCCAACCCCAGCCCTCGCAAAAATGCGACACCAGTACTTCGCGTACATAACTACGCCCTAGAAATACCATTGGTGCAGGGGGAGGGGCACCATCACGGCACGCCCGAAACACAGCTTAAACCGCACCAGGGGCAGCCGATTTTTTAATTTTCTCTTACTTTCAGGACTCCACTCTTCGGAAGGCCTGTTCGGCATTTCAATTGCCACACAAACAATGCAAGAACCAGGGAAGCAGACAAGCCATGCTGCATTACGGAACTCCCAGGTGGTCTCTATCACGAGCAGTATACCTGTTTCGCTTACCATTCCGCAGCCTGCCCCTGGAACGGACATGTTAAATAGTCCAACCTTTTGCTTATCGCATTATTTGTATCGTTCTGCTTTGATCGCAACCCTTTTTAATAAACAATGCATAGCTTTTGTCTATTTTTGCATTACCTTTTTTTACAAATATATGTTCCTTAACGACATGTTGCACCCGTACACTTTGGTACGGCCAAAACACGCCAGGGGCTTTAGTACCCCTCAATATGGTGTGAGAAATCCAAACACTTTAACAAGTGCGGCACCCTGAACTTATAGCATTATATGCATCGACTCCGAATCATGTCTTGGGTCAATAGTTGGGTTTGCCCGGCTCCTATGTTTTGGTGCCTTACGTTCCGCTATATCGGCTAAGGTAGCACTAGGAGAACTACTGCGATTGTGCCCCAGTTGAGATGGGTCGAGCACCTCAGTAGAGAAAGCTAAAACTGACTGTCATGATGAAGCGAGAGCTGGTCGCTGTTCGAGGTTTTTTGAGTCCCTAAAGACTTATGCCGCTTAGAGCGAGGAGTCGGCTCTGTCCGGCCAAGGCGTGGATAGCGCAACGAACTCGGTCTTTCGAATACCAGGGGCTTCGCCGAAATTTAAAATTATAGAATTCTATGGCTAAGTGAGAGTGTTCATGCATTATAGTCCGATTGCCTCGTTCGTTGTGCTGAGCGCCTCCCTCGAAGGACCCAAACATGGGAAAAAGAGCGCTCAGGTTTATCCCCGAACACCCCAGCACTAGCGGCACGGGGGCAGAAGCCGACGACTCGCCATCTCTTAGAATTGATAAACAGCCGCACAGAAGGTAATATTTTAAATTCAAACAGCATTGCTTAGCGCATATGAACAAGTTTTCAGCGCACAGGATAAAACGAGCGAGTTTTACTCAAAAATTACATCCCTGGAACATTCATCCGCCATAAGGCAGGCACCCTTCAGAACATCCTTATAATAATTCTCGGGCTTGCGATGCTCCTTCCCTGGCGGTGGCCCATCCTTCACAAGCTTCTCAGCATCCAGCTTGCCCCAGTGCACCTTGGCACGGGCAAGGGACCTACGAGCGCCTTCAATGCAGACAGAGCGATTGATGACTTCGAGCCTTGGACAGGCCCCCACCAGCCATCGCACCAGCCCAAAATAGCTCCCAGGCAGAGCCTCTCCAGGCCACAGCTGAACTATGAGGCCCTTCATGGCCTGTTCGGCCGCCTTGTGGAGCTCGACCAGTTGCTTCAGCTGGTCGCTTAGGGGCACGGGGTGTCCGACCTCAGCATACTGAGACCAGAACACCTTCTCTGTCGAGCTGCCTTCCTTGGCTCGATAGAATGCGGCGGCATCGGACACGCTACGGGGAAGATCAGTGAATGCTCCTGGAGAGCTCCGGATTCGGGTAAGTAACAAGTAACTTACGTTTACGTGTTTGCTTTGCATAAAGAATGCCTTACCCGCCGCTATCTTTTTCACCTCATCCAATTTCCGGAGGGTCTTCTGGGATTCGGCCTTGGCAGACTTGGCATTTTTCATAGCCACCGCGAGCTCGGACGCTCGCGTCTTTGAGTCAAGCTCCAAACTCTCATGTTTTTCCATGAGAGCCTGGAGCTCCTGCCGCACCTTACCAACCTCGACCTCATACTTCTCCCGCTCGGTTCGCTCCGTGGCTGCCCTCTTCTCGACCTCAAGCAGCGCTTGCTTAAGGGTCGCCACCTCAGACGTGGCCTCTACAATAGCCACGATAATCCTGTCATTTTTTGCAATTGCACCTTTTTTAATATATATTTAAAAAAGGTAGTTCTTACCTTCCTTGTCCTCGAGCTGCTTCTTGGCACGCCCGAGCTCTTGCTCGGACTGCTCGAGGTTCTGCTTTAGCGTGTCCACTTCCATAGTCAGTGCGGCGGACGCCAGCAGAGAAGCCTGCATATGCATATTGACTCCTTTTTGTTAGACTCCTGCGAATTTTATTTGATCCTCTATTCGGCTTTTCTTCCCGAACGCCAAACAGAGCATCAGGGGCTACTGTCTATGCGGTAATATTATTTACACATTCTTTACTTACCTCAAAGCCTGTTAAAAGGCTAGTACAAGCTTCAGTCAGTCCGCTCTTGGCGGACTGAACCTGCTGGACCACCGCACTCATAATGGTGCGGTGCTCCTCGTCGATGGAGGCGCCTTTGAGCGCCTCCAACAGACTGTCCGGCGCCTCCGGTTGGACGGGGGTCACCAGCACAGAGGGCTTGCTCCTCTTGGAAGTAGGTCGCCCGCCGGACTCTAGAACCTTTGAAGGTTTCGGAGCGGTGTCCGGCCTAGAGCCGGACTTGGAGCCCTGGGGGGTTTTGTCCCCTTTACTCCTGGAGTTCGGGAGGTTGCCTTGCGGTGCCTCCAGGACCACTTCCTCCTGGCTTGGAGCCTGTTGGGACAACACTTCGGCGTCATCCATAGGGCGGGGGAGGAAGCTGTCGGAAGCGAATTCACATCCGACGAGTCAAGTGAACCGCTCGACGACGCATCGAGCCGGTCCTTGGGTGGGCTGCATAAACATATTTGACATAAGGGAAAGCTATGCAATAAAGGAATACTATGAATTACTTTGGTATCCGGATACTTACAATTTCGCCAGGGGCTTGGCCCTGAGTGGCCACTCCTCTTGGCCGTCGTCGGCGTTGGTGGAGTAGTTCGGAGGAAGGGTTTTCCCCTTCTTGGACCCTTCGGCCTCCCCAGTTGTGGCGGCCTTCCTTTTCTTCCCTTCCCCCGCTGGAGGGGGAGAGGTCTCTTCTTCCTCCTCCTCGTCTTCGTAGGAGGAGTGCGTCTTGGAGTCGTCGGATGATGAATCCGGCACCTCCGGGCGCTGGGCACTCTTTTGAGTCCCCGTGGCCTTCTTCTTGGCCTTCTTCTCCAGCACCACATAGGGTGCCGGTACCAGCAGCTTCGTTAAACGAGCGTCCGCTGGGCCTTCGGGCAAAGGAGCCGGACAGTTGATCTGTCCGGATGTCTCCTGCCAATCCTGTCAAAGATAAGGGAGCTTAGATCCCGCATGGAGTCAAACTATGAAAAACTGATACCCTGTAAAAGGTAAAAACAGCTTACCGCATGAGCGTGACGCTGCATACTGAATCCGCGATCCTCTGTAGCGGATGCGGGGGCCTCGACGCCCTTGAAAAGCACCTTCCAGGCATCTTCGTACGTCATGTCGAAGAGCCTGCTCAGAGTTCGGTGCCGCGCTGGGTCGAACTCCCACATCGTGAAAGCCCGTTGTTGACACGGGAGGATCCGACGGATGAGCATAACCTGGACTACGTTGAAAAGTTTGAGCTTCTTGTCCACCAGGGTTTGGATGCATGTTTGGAGTCTGGTCAGCTCTCCTTTTTTACCCCACGACAGGCCCGTCTCTTTCCAGGACGTGAGCCGTGTTGGGGGTCCGGACCGGAATGCGGGGGCTACAACCCACTCAGGGT
Source organism: Triticum aestivum (assembly GCF_018294505.1). Classification (NCBI taxonomy): domain Eukaryota; kingdom Viridiplantae; phylum Streptophyta; class Magnoliopsida; order Poales; family Poaceae; genus Triticum; species Triticum aestivum. Next base: position 118,744,670 of record NC_057803.1, read on the forward strand.
CACGCGGCTCGGTGATGTAAAACCACCCCGATTGCCACCCCTTCAGGGTCTCCAAAAAGGAGCCCTCGAGCCATAACACATTGGGCATCTTGCCCACCATGGCGCCTCCGCACTCCGCCTGGTTGCCACGCACCACCTTCGGCTTGACATTGAAAGTCTTGAGCCATAGGCCGAAATGGGGGCGGATGCAGAGGAAAGCCTCGCACATGACGATAAACGCCGAGATGTTGAGGATGAAATTCGGGGCCAGATCATGGAAATCCAGGCCGTAGTAGAACATGAGTCCCCGGACGAATGGGTGGATAGGAAAGCCCAGTCCACGAAGGAAGTGGGGAAGGAACACTACCCTCTCATGGGGCCTTGGGGTGGGGAGGAGCTGCCCCTCTTCGGGAAGCCGGTGCGCGATGTCATTAGACAAGTATCCGGCCCTCCTCGGTTTTTTGATGTGTCCCTCCGTGACGGAGGAGACCATCCACTTGCCTCCTGCTCCGGACATGGCTGGAGAAGGTTGAGGTGGGGAGTGCGGATTTGGGCGCTAGAGCTCGAGTGCATGAAAATGGATAGGCGAAGGAGGAAGAAGGCGTAGGTGAAAAGGTGGATCCTTATCCCCTTATATGGGTGGACGCAACTACGTGTCCCCACCGGCCTGGTAAAACTCGCTTATCTCCAAGCGCCATAATCAATGGCGCGGTTGGGTTACCCACGCCCGTATTGATGAGAAATCCCGGAATAAGGGGACATGATCTCTGCTTTAACAAGACGTGCCACGGAAACCGCTTCGCATGACGCGCTGAGAGTCGGACACTATCTTTGTGTTTAAAATCTTCTATGAAGTACTTGGAGGAGGAACCCGCCTTGCAATGCCTAAGACAATCTGTGCGCCGGACTCGTTGTCATTGAAGACTGGTTCAGGGGCTACTGAGGGAGTCCTGGATTAGGGGGTGTCCGGATGGCCGGACTATACCTTCAGTCGGACTCCTGGACTATAAAGATACAAGATTGAAGACTTCGTCCCGTGTCCGGAAGGGACTTTCCTTGGCGTGGAAGGCAAGCTTGGCGATATGGATATGCAGATCTCCTACCATTGTAACCGACTTTGTGTAACCCTAACCCTCTCCGGTGTCTATATAAACCAGAGGGTTTTAGTCCGTAGGACAACATACAGAACAACAATCATACCATAGGCTAGCTTCTAGGGTTTAGCCTCTCCGATCTCGTGGTAGATCTACTCTTGTACTACCCATATCATCAATATTAATCAAGCAGGACGTAGGGTTTTACCTCCATCAAGAGGGCCCGAACCTGGGTAAAACTTCGTGTCCCTTGCCTCCTGTTACCATCCGGCCTAGACGCACAGTTCGGGACCCCCTACCCGATATCCGCTGGTTTTGACACCGACAACGGGATTTTAACTTGTGGGAGTTCGACCCGGCCCGGCACCAAACTCTGAGCGAGCTCTTTGATACGACGCACAAGGACGTCTAGAAGGTGCTGTTCAAGGGCGCCGAGGTCCCTCCTTCTCTTGCTGAGGACCCCGGACTAAGCGCAAAGCGCCTAGCACATTCGGTGAGTTCAATACGTCTCGTAGGACATTTATTTCCCCTAGCTTAATCATGTACGGGGTCTAATCTCCATGCCTTTGACAGGACTGGGTGGAGACGTCGGGGCAGATTAACTGTCCGGCCCCTTTGCCTGAAGACACTAGGGGCGCTCTCCTGACGGAGATGCAGACTCCGGCTCCTTACAAGGTGCCGGAGAAGACCAAGAAGGCCAAGGGAATCTGAAAGAGTTCCCGGCGCCAGGTGTTATCGGACTCATCGTCTGATAACTCTGCGGCACACTCCTCCCCCGAAGACGAGGAGGAATAAGAAGATGCTCCCCCTCCAGGCGGGGGAGACAAGAAAAGGAAGGTCGTCCCAACTGGGGGGGCTGAAGGGTCCAAGAAGGGAAGGACTCTCCTTCCGGACAGCTCCACCGCCGCCGATGAAGACGAAGACGAGTGGTTGCCCAGGGCCCAGCCCCTAGGGATATCGTAAGTATTCAGATACCAGAGTAACTCGTAGCATTCCTTTGTCGCACTGCTTTCCCTAACTCCGAACATGATTATGCAGGCCGCCACGAGTCAGTATCGATGTTTCATCGGACGGCTCCCTGGGCTCGTCGGACATGGATAGCGATCCAGTCCCAACTGCCACCTCCCCTCATCCTGCGAACGACGCCGAGGTGCAGTCTCACGAGGCACCGGGTCAAGGGGAGACAGTCCCGGAGGCGCCTCAAGGCGGCCTCCGGGAGCCGAGGGGACAAAGCCCCTGAGAGCTTTGAGTTCGGCCCTCAGCCAAACACCGTGCCGGAACCTCTAGTGGTTCCGGGCTCGAGCAGGCGGCCTCCTTCTAAGAGGGGCAAGACACCCGTGCCGGTGACCTCTGTCCATCTAGAGGCGCTGGACAATCTGCTGGAAGCGCTTTGCGGCACTTCCATCGACGAGGAGCACCGTACTATTATGAGTGCGGTCGTCCAGAAGGTTCAGTCTGCCAAGAGCGGATTGACTGAAGCCTGTGCCAGCCTTCTAACAGGCTTTGAGGTAAGTGTTTTAAAATATAGGAAAAATATTATCGCATAGACAGTAGCCCCTGATGCTTTGTTCGGTGTTCACAAAGAAAAGCCGAACAGAGGATCAAATAATATCGCGGGAGTCTAATATAAGTATGTCAATATGCGTATGCAGGCCTCGCTGCTGGCGTCCGCCGCACTGACTGCGGAGGTTGCCGTACTGAAGCAGGACCTTGAGGGGTCCAAGAACGAGTTCGGCCTTGCCAAGAGACAGCTCGAGGAGAACAAGGGTAAGTAATACCCTGTCTATAGATATGTATATATAAAAAAAGACGCGATTGCAAAATGACAGGATCATCGTATATCTGCCAGGGGCCACGACCGAGGTGGCGACCCTGAAGCAAGCGCTAACCAAGGCCGAAGATAAAGCGGCCCAGGAGCGCACCGAGCGAGAAAAGCAGGAGGCTCGGGTGGGCGAGGTGCAGCAAGAGATCCAGGCTCTCGTGACGAAGCACGAGGCGTTGGAGCTTGACTCGAAGACATGAGAGTCTGAGCTTGCCGCGGCCCTCGAGAGCGCGAAAAGTGCGAAGGCCAAAGCCCAAAAGGCCCTCCAGGAGATTGACGCGATGAAGAAGATAGCGGCAGGTAAGGCATTCTATATGCAGAGCAAGCATGTAAAAGTAAATTACCGATTACTTACCCGAATTCGGAGCTCTCTAGGAGCATTTGCAGATTTGCCTCGCAGCGTGTCGGATGCCGCACAGTTTTACCAGGCCGAGGAGGGAATCTCAACGGAGAAGCTGTTCTAGTCTCAGTATACTGGGACCGAACAACCGATGCCTCTGAGCGACCAGCTAAAGCAGCTGGTCGAGCTGCACAAGGCGGCCGAACAGACCATGAAGGGCCTTATAGTCCGGCTGTGGCCTGGTGATGCCCTTCCGAACAGCTACTTCGGCCTGGTGAGGCGACTTGTGGATGCCTGCCCATGGCTGGAGGTCGTCAAGCTGTCCGTCTGCACTGAAGGTGCACGCCGGGCTTTCGCCCATGTGAAGGTGCAGTGGGCCAAGCTAGACGTCGTGAAGCTGATCAAGGAAGGGCCGCCGCTGGGCAAAGAGCATCACACCCCCGAAATTTATTATGAGGGTGTCCTGAAGGGTGCCCGTCTTGTAGCGGACGAATGTTCCAAGGTTGTAATATTTGAGTAAACTTGCTCGTGTGATCCTGTATAATGAAAACTTGTTTCATATGCGCTATGCAACGCTTGTGTGAATTTAAAATATTACCTTCTGTTTGGCCGTTTATCCAATCTGAGAGATGGCTAGTCCTCGGCTTCTGCCCCCATGACATGAGTGCTGGGGTGTTCGGGATAAACCTGAGCACTCTTATTCCCATATTTGGGTCCTTCGAGGGACGTGCTCAGCACAACGAACAAGGCAACCGGACTAATAATGCTTTATCACTCTCACTTAGCCATAGAATTCTATAATTTTAAATTTCGACGAAGCCCCTGGTATTCGGAAGGCTGAATTCGGGGCGCGATACACACCTTTAAGCCGGACAGGCCTGGCCCCTCGCCCTAAGCGGCATAAGTCTTTAGGGACTCGAAAACCTTGCCAAACAGCGACCAGTCTCTCGCCTCATCATGACAGTTAGTTTTAGCTTTCTCTACTGAGGTGCTAAGCCCGGCAGAACCGGGGCACAATCGCAGTAGTTCTCCTAGCGCTACCTTAGCCGATAGAGCGGAACGTAAGGTACCAAAACATAGGACCAAAGACATGATTCGGAGCTGATGCATATAATGCTATAAGTTCAGGGTGTCACACTTGTGAAAGTGTTTGGAATTTTCACACCATATTGTGGGGTACATAAGCCCCTGGTGTATTGGCCGTACCAAAGTGTACGGTTGCAAGGCGTCGTTAATGAACACACATATATATATAACAAGAATGCAATAATAGTCATAATGTTATGCATTGTTTATTAAAAAGGTGCGTTAAAGCAAAATGATACAGATGGTGCGATTTAGCGAAGAGTAGGACTATGTCCCTTCCAAGGGCAAGCTGAGGAATAGTATTGAATCAAATATTTTGCTCGTTATTCTAATCCACCTGGGAATTCCGTGGTGTGACGTAGCTTTCTGCCTCCTTGGTTGCTGCATCATGTGTTCGGCAATAGTGCTACTGGACAGGGTTTCCAGAGATCAAGGTCCTGAAAAAGACAAAAATAATCAAACGGGAAGCCCCTAGTGCGGTTTAAGCCACATCTTGGGGCGTGTCGCAGTGTGCCCCCCTCCCCACCTGTGCCCATGGTATTTTTAATGTGTAATTATGTACGCGTGGCACGAGTTTCACCGTTTGGCTAAGACTGGGGTGGGGGACACATTGCTACGCGAGCTCAGATCACGCCAGGCGGTCGAGTTGCCGATTGCTCCGAGAGCGCTTGAAGGTGTCCGGGTCTTGGAACACCGAACTGGTGGATTGCCTTGAGAGGCTGTTTTGCGCTTCTGCTGCGAGGGCCGCAGTGTGCTCCTCTGTTCGGAGAGAGCGCTCTGTGTTTCCATTGACTATAATAACCCCGCGAGGTCCTGTGATCTTGATCTTGAGGTATGCATAATGCGGTACCGCATTGAATCTCGCAAATGCGGTTCGCCCGAGCAGTGCATGGTAACCACTGCGGAACGAGACTATATCAAAGATTAACTCTTCGCTTCGGAAGTTATCCGGGGATCCGAAGACCACTTCCAGTGTAATTGAGCCTGTGCAATGGGCCTCTACGCCTGGAATGACGCCCTTAAAGGTCGTTTTTGTGGGTTTGATCCTTGACGGGTCTATACCCATTTTGCGCACTGTGTCCTCATAAAGCAGGTTCAGGCTACTGCCACCATCCATAAGGACTCGAGTGAGGTGAAATCCGTCAATGATTGGGTCCAGAACCAGTGCGGCGAATCCGCCATGACGGATACTAGTGGGATGGTCCCTGCGATCGAAAGTGATCAGATAGGAGGACCATGGGTTGAACTTTGGGGTGACTAGCTCCAACGCATATACGTCCCTGAGCGCATGCTTCCGCTCCCTCTTGGGGGTGTGGGTTGCGTATATCATGTTCACCGTCCGCACTTGTGGGGGAAACCTCTTCTGTCCTCTGGTGTGTGGCTGCCGGGGCTCCTCCTCGTCATTGCTATGTGGCCCCTTGTCCTTCTTTTCGGCAATTAACTTGCCGGCCTGCTTGAACAGCCAACAATCCCTGTTGGTGTGATTGGCTGGCTTTTTGGGGGTGCCGTGTATTTGACACGAGCGATCGAGTATACGGTCCAAGCTGGATGGACCCGGCGTACTTTGTTTGAATTGCTTTTCCGCTGACCGGGTTTAGAGCCTTTGAACCCGGCATTGACTGCCGTATCCTCGGTATTATCGCTGTTAATGCGGCGCTTATGTTTGTTGCAACGTGACCTGCTATTGCCGTCCTTGGTATCCGAAGTACCATGGTTCTTTGATATGTTATTACTGCGAGCCAGCCAGCTGTCTTCTCACGCTCAAAAGCGGGTCATGAGTGTTGTGAGGGCTGCCATAGATTTCGGCTTTTCTTGACCAAGGTGCCGGGCTAGCCATTCGTCGCGGATGTTGTGTTTGAAAGCCGCTAGGGCCTCTGCATCCAAACAGTCGACAATTTGATTTTTCTTTGTTAGGAACCGAGTCCAGAATTGCCTGGCCAATTCTTCTGGCTACTGAATTATGTGGCTCAAGTCATCGGCATCTGGTGGCCGCACATAAGTGCCCTGAAAGTTGTCGAGGAATGCGGCTTCCAGATCTTCCCAACAGCTGATGGACTCGGCTGGCAAGCTGTTAAGCCAATGCCGCGCTGGTCCCTTGAGCTTTAGTGGGAGGTATTTGATGGCGTTTAAGTCATCACCGCGGGCCATGTGGATGTGGAGGAGGAAATCCTAGATCCATACTGCGGGATCTGTTGTGCCGTCGTATGATTCAATATTTACAGGTTTGAAACCTTCTGGGATTTGATGATCCATTACTTCGTCTGTGAAGCATAAGGGGTGTGCGGCGCATCTGTATTGGGCTATATCGCGACGCAGCTCAAATGAGTCTTGCCCGCTGTGTTCGGCCCGGCCGGATTTGCTTTTATTGTATCCGGCGTGACGTTTATCGTCTCGCAGAATGGCGCGCCCTCGTGATCCGTAGATCAATCTTGCATGCTTTGCTTTGTCCTCCAATATGTCTCGCAGGTTTGGCGTATCTCCCCATGCCTTTTTATTTGAATGGCGTCAGGGTGGAGGCTGAGTTTTTGGCTAGAATGCCTCTCTATCGCGTCCACGAGGTGGCCGATCAGCCGTATCATACGCTTCTTCCTCCAGTCGGGGTAGCAACCTGCACTTTGGGTAACTCTTGGAGGGGCGCTCGAGTTTATATTCCTCGGCCACGAGGACTTCAGTCCATCTGTCAGCTAGCAGATCCTGATCAGCTTGAAGCTGTTGTTGCTTTTTCTTAAGGCTATTTGCCGTGGCTATAAGCCGGCGTTTGAAGCGCTCTTGTTCGACGGGATCCTGTGGCATAGTGAATTCGTCGTCGCCGAGTCTTGCCTCGTCTTCGGAGGGGGGCATGTAATTATCATCCTCCTCTTCTCCATCTGCCGCTCTCTCAGGAGGGCTGGCTCCTCTATCCTCCTGCTCTAAATCTTGCTGGAGGGGATTGTTGTTGTCTTCGGCACTATCTGGAGTATTATCATCTCCTGTGCCGGTATCACCACTTTTGCTTTGGCGGGACTTAGAGCGGCGCCGCTGATGTTGGCGCTTGGGTTGCTTCTTGGAGGGGTCATCCTCCGCTATCTCATCGCCATTGCCTTCTTTGGGTGTATCCACCATGTATATATCGTATGATGAGGTGGCTGTCCAGTGCCCTGTGGGCAGTGGTTCCTCTTCGCCTCCTGCATCGTCGTCCATACCGTCGATGTCTTCGGAGTCGAAGTCGAGCATGTCGGTTAAGTCATCGACAGTGGCTACTAAGTGGGTGGTGGGTGGGCCTCGAATTTCTTCATCGTCCGCATCCCAGTCCTGCCGGACATAGTTCGGCCAGGATCCTCCTGACAAGGAGAGAGACCTTAATGAGTTTAGTATGTCGCCAAAGGGCGAGTGCTGAAATATATCCGCGGAGGTAAACTCCATGATCGGCGCCCAATTGGATTCGACACGAACGAGCGCAGGCGGTTCGGAGTTTGTGGCCGGGGAAGGATCTGACAGTTTAACAGCACGACTCTCGTGCAAGGTAAGGTCGATGTTTGGCTCGATCGCCGCTGGGGGTAAGGCCTCCGTGGCGGGGTCTATCCACCCGTCCGAATTGAGGGTTGGAGCGGCTGCATGTGCGATCTCCTGGACACTGCCCGATGGTAGAGCTAAATCATACTCATCGTGACCATGTGACGCACGAGGCAGAGGCTCGAATCCGTTGAAGATCAAGTCTCCATGGATATCAGTCGTGTAGTTTAAGTTTCCAAACCTGACCTGGTGGCCAGGGGCATAACTTTCAATCTGCTCCAGATGGCTAAGCGAATTGGCTCGCAGTGCAAAGCCGCCGAACACGAAGATCTGTCCAGGGAGAAAAGTCTTACCCTGGACTGCATCACCATCAATGATAGTAGGAGCCATCAAGCCTAATAGCGATGACACAGAGGAACTCTCAATGAAAGCACCAATGTCGGTGTCAAAACCGGCGGATCTCGGGTAGGGGGTCCCGAACTGTGCGTCTAAGGCGGATGGTAACAGGAGGCAGGGGACACAATGTTTTACCTAGGTTTGAGCCCTCTTGATGGAGGTAAAACCCTACGTCCTGCTTGATTAATATTGATGATATGGGTAGTACAAGAGTAGATCTACCACGAGATCTGAGAGGCTAAACCCTAGAAGCTAGCCTATGGTATGATTGTATGTTGTAGTTGTTGTCCTACGGACTAAAACCCTCCGGTTTATATAGACACCGGAGAGGGTTAGGGTTACACAAGGTCGGTTACAAAGGAGGAGATATCCATATCCGTATTGCCTAGCTTGTCTTCCACGCCAAGTAGAGTCCCATCCGGACACGAGACGAAGTCTTCAATCTTGTATCTTCATAGTCTAACAGTCCGGCCAAAGGATATAATCCTGCTGTCCGAAGACCCCCTAATCCAGGACTCCCTCACCTGGCATCTTCGAGGAGCGGCTCTTCAAGCCGTCGGGGATACCATCGCTTTCAAGTACAGCGCAACCTTGGAAGGAGCTCCCACAGCCACCTACCACGGGAGCCCCAGCCTGTGGCCCGACTTCGGGAGTGCGCCTACTCTTGGTGCTCGAGCCTCAGGAGGGATGCTGGACCAAGGAATTCAAGGAATACCTGATGCAAGGGACGCTGCCGGAGAAGGAGGAAGACGCGGAGCATGTGGCCCGGCAAGCCATGACATACTGCATCCAGGATGGTGAGTTATATAGGAAGCGGCCGAATGACGTTTCATTGCGTTGCATCTCTAGGGAACAGGGAAAAGAGCTGCTAGCCGACATACACAGCGGGGACTGTGGGCACCACTCGTCGTCACGAACCCTCGTTGGCAAGGCATTCCGCAGCAGATTCTACTGGCCTACGGCGCTCAATGACGCAGCTGAGATGGTGAAGTCCTGCGAGGCCTTCCAATTCCACGCCAAGCAGATCCATCAGCCAGCTCAGGGCCTCTAGACCATTCCACTCTCGTGGCCATTCATAGTCTGGGACTGGATATCCTGGGCCCGTTCCCTCGAGCGCCTGGGAGCTATCGATACCTCTATATCTCCATCGACAAGTTCACTAAGTGGGCGGAGGTGGAAGCCGTTCGCACCATCCCAGCTGGCTCTGCAGTCAAGTTCATCAAGGGTCTCGTGAGTCGTTTCGGGGTCCCCAACTGCATCATCACCGCTAATTGTTCGTAGTTCACCAATAATCTCTTCAAAACATATTGTGCTGACCTTGGAACGCAGATCTGCTACACCTCAGTGGCATACCACCGGAGCAATGGACAAGCCGAACGCGCCAACGCGGAGGTCCTGAGGGGCCTGAAAACCAGGACCTTCAAGAAGAAGCTCGAAGCCTGTGGCAGGGGCTGGCACGACGAGCTCCAGTCCGTGTTGTGGTCAATCCGCACCACCGCCACAAAGCCAACGGGCGAGACTCCCTTCGTCCTCGTCTACAGAGCAGAAGCGGTCCTCCCTCACGAGGTCAAGCATCGCTCCACACAGGTCCTGGCATTTGATGAGACGTAGCAGGATGCCACGTGGGGGATGGACCTCGTGCTGGGGGAGGAACATCGTCGCGAAGCTGCACTACAGGCGGCAAGATACCAGCAGGCGCTGCAGCGGTACCACTGTCGCACCGTCCGCTCCAGGACTCTCGAGGTGGGTGACCTCGTCCTGAAGCGGGTGCTCTCCAGGGAAGGGCTGCATAAGCTCTCACCCATGTGGGAGGGCCCGTTCAAGGTCGCCCACGTCTCCAGGTCTGGCGTCGCACGCCTGGAGATGCAGGACGGGGTACCCATCCAGAACCCCTGGAACATCCAGCACCTCCGGAAGTTCTACCCATGAAGAAAGGCCCAACGCATGTGAAGAAAGGCCCAACGCCTGTGAAGAAGGCCCAGTGCCTGTGAAGATCGCTGCCTGTGACACTCTCTTGTAATAACGAGTGGGGCTGTACACGCCCCGGAGTCTCAAGAGTGCTGCCCACGGGCCTCGGGGGCTCCCTCCTACGTCCAAGTGGCAGCACTTAGCTCCGCACTGGTGAGAAGACTTGAAGACTAGACTAGGTGCCGGATGCGGCTTTTCAATTGCTTTCCGCAGTTGGCTCGCCCTCTTTCTATTGAAATTTGCTTCTGGAGTTCTTTGTTGATTTGTTGTTGTCGCCTTTTATCGCTGTTTTCGGCTCCAGTTTAACCTGCTCTCTCTCTCTCTCTCTCTCTCTCTCTGTCTCTCTCTCGCACACCTCGCGAGGGGGCTAGGCAGGCGACCTCGCGAGCATTTTTCCTTTCTCCCTTTCTCTGGCTTTTGACTGTTTTTTTGCGAGGCATCCTTGTTTGAGCCCACAAGCTGGCACACCTCTCCCAATCCGTGCCCCTCGGGTATCGCGATACGAAGCGCTGGGTCAAGGCTTGGGTGAATGATAAGCCTCCTAGCGAGCCTCCTAACAAGTTTTTTGTAGCTCCCTAGCACCCGCCAAGTCAAGGAAGGCCTTCATAGGCACTATGAAGCAAGACCCTCGTGAAGAGGAGGCTACCCCAAACGTGCCAAGCTAAGTTACCTCTACACAAAATAACGACACAGCACAGAAACAACAAACATAGCATAATGATTGAGATCATAGTTCGACACACGCCCCTCCGAGGCCCATTCTGGTTTCTTTTTGACACGGGAAGGAAAGGAAGAACAAAATAAAAGTGGCGTCTGCCCCTACAGCGGTCCACGGGGGCAGGCTCCGGCACCATCCAGAGCTCAGCCGGGCCCCTCCTCACACTTCACGGAGGCATGGCGACGAGACGACCCGCTACCGCCTTCAAAGCAGGCACGGCGGCTGGTCATGCTGTCGCCGGGGGAAGAGCCGCCATAGCTGGACGAGACGCGATCGGCACCAAGGGCGGGTTCGCCCTCATCCTCATCACGACCATCGCCAAGGCCGAGCACCTCCTCGCCGTCGTTCACCTCGGGGCAGCACCCGGCGCAACGACCATCTTCCCTAAACACCCTCACATAGAGGGTCGCATCGCCGTCATACCTAAAATGGAGGGTGCACCGCCTGCCCAAGCCGCGCGCGCGGGCTAACGTCTGCCAACCGCGGGCCAGAGCTATATTGCCCGCGGCGGAGACCTCGACCGCGACCCAAGAAGCTCTGCTGCAGCAACCGTCCGCCTGCAGCCAGCACCCGCCTGGATCAGAGGCTGGCAGCTCGTCGACGAAGAAACGCGGGAGCTGAAGCCAATTGCCGGTCGGGTTCTCCGACCAGACGACGAACTCTGGCAGCACCTCCACCGAGTGGAAGCGCGGCCGGGGAGGTCGCGCAACCACGACACGTCTCCCTTCATCGACAGGGCTGCCACGACCGGAGCGACCCCTGCCATGCGCAGCGGCGCCACCATGAGAGCGGGGGCGCGGCTGGGGTCGCGGTGTGCTTGCGGGGACGACCGCGTCCATGCTTGGGCGCCGGAGAGCCGGGCCCCTCGCGAGGGGCCTTCCCCTTCTCCGCGGAAGAGAACCTCCTCGACAGCGCCATTGGTGGCGGTGATGGAGCAGAGGGGGAGAAGCAAGCGGAATGGGAAGACATGGGCGATGGGGGCTCCGCCCCCCTCCCATTTATAGCAGGAGAAGGCCAACCAGCACCCCCACGATCACATGTAATGATGGTTTTTCCTTGGATGTCGCAAGGACTTGTCAAGTCGGGCAGTTGCCGAGGCAGCATGGGGAAGCGAAGACGCCCACGTCCAATCAACCACCACGCGTCGGCCAAGGCTGCAGGCTATTGGGGCCCGCGTCGCTCCGCACTTGACCCTTGGCTTTGCCTCGAAGCCAAGCCTGAGCGCGCCTTGGGCCCAGGGGCTACCGTCGGCATTCTGGGAACGGGGGTCCCTAGACTTTCCTACCTGCGGCCCACGGCGTGGCTCTGCGAGCGGGCCCGTACGGCCCATCTTCACCAACAAGCACTCAAGACCCTTGAGGGAGTCCTGGATTAGGGGGTCTCCGGACAGCCGGACTATCTCCATTGGCCGGACTGTTAGACTATGAAGATACAAGATTGAAGACTTCGTCTCGTGTCCGGGTGGGACTCTACTTGGCGTGGAAGGCAAGCTAGGCAATACGGATATGGATATCTCCTCCTTTGTAACTGACCTTGTGTAACCCTAACCCTCTCCGGTGTCTATATAAACCGAAGGGTTTTAGTCCATAGGACAACAACCATAACATACAATCATACCATAGGCTAGCTTCTAGGGTTTAGCCTCTCTGATCTTGTGGTAGATCTACTCTTGTACTACCCATATCATCAATATTAATCAAGCAAGACATAGGGTTTTACCTCCATCAAGAGGGCCCGAACCTGGGTAAAACATCATGTCCCCTGCATCCTGTTACCATCCGGCCTAGACGCACAGTTCGGGGCCCCCTACCCGAGATCCGCCGGTTTTGACACCGACATTAGTGCTTTCATTGAGAGTTCCGCTGTGCCATCGCCATCAGGAAGGATGTCTCATCCCGTCTTTAAAGACGGCACTGTTGTTGAGGGAGCTTTGGCTATCGGCCAAACTCTCCGGCTAGGTGGTTTTCTTGTGACGGCCTATTCGGCCGTTGCGCCGACGATGACTTCTCGGGTCATCGAAGGCAATCTTCACGTCAACTCGGAACTCGCCGAGCAGCTAGATCCAATGGAACTCTCTTCCCTGAATGAGCTCTTGGATCGCATCGCCGCCCTGGGAGTTGCTACAGACTATGATCAGATTGGGCCTAAACCCGATCTAAGAGAGATCAACTCTCCCCAGGTCACCCATCATGTTGCAGTGGTGGAGGAACAATGCGGCAACCCTTCATCTATCTTAAGGACTAGCTATGTCCGGATTCCTGATCCCTCCAAGCCAGATACCCGCGGAGGGGAGGACGTCACTCAAGGCATGAACCTAGAATAAGGCAGCGAGCCAGATATATCGGAAAACATCCAAGAATCCAAACTTCCGAGTTCGGAAACTCCTTGGCCCCTGAGTCTCAGATTGGGTGAGGATTAGGATTCAATTCCACCCACCCACCCAAACATACGCGATCTATCCCAAATTAGGCAAGAGCCCGAAAAAACAGTACACCATTACTGGGCCAGATTCCTCCTGGTCATGAACAGGATAAAGGAATGCCGCGAGGAAGATGCAATTTCATTCTTCTGCAATAATTGCACGGGCAAGGGAATCCTCAACGCCATAAGTCGCCGCGAAATTACACGCTTTGCTGACTTGGCGTCCATAGTACGAAAGTACTGTGCGATGGAAAGCGCCTGGAAAACCGAAATAAAATTTTGGGATAATCCGGCCCTGAACACAAACCCAGTCGGAAATAAAAGGGTGCATTATCACAATACACCTGGGTTAACTACCAAAAAGCAAAAGCCCTTTACAAGGCAAGGAACCATACTGGAGGGATGCCTCAACGGACCCTGCAAAATTCATAGTACAGCGGATGCAATACCAACGCATAGACTTAGAGCATGTTGGATACTCGGGCAGGTGGCGAAAAGTGGTGAGGATCTACTCCTCCCAAATACCATAGAGCACCATCCCGTGGACATCAATACGGTGTTAACGGTCTTTGAGACCTTCGCATCAAATAACAGACGCAAGCGAACACTCCGCAGCATGGCCGAAATCTGCCACACAGTAGAAATAAACCCTTGGAGTGACACGGCTATTACCTTCAATGCCAGCGACGAACCTAAATTCCAAACAGCCCGAGCACCAGCCGCACTAGTCCTCAGTCCAATCGTGGACGACTTTCGACTCACCAAGGTACTCATGGACGGCGGCAGCGGATTAAACCTCATCTATGAGGAAACTCTTCAAAAGATGGAAATAGACTGGAGCCGCATTGAGCAAAGCAGCACAACCTTTAGAGGAATCATCCCCAGTCAGGAAGCATGCTGTGCTGGGAAAATCACACTAGATGTGGTATTCGACACGCCAGATAATTACAGGTCCAAAGAAATTACATTCCAAGTGGCCCCGTTCAGCAGCGGATACCACGCTCTACTAGGGCGGGAGGCATTTACAATCTTCCAAGCCATACCCCATTACGGGTACACGAAGCTCAAAATGCCCGAGCCCAATGGAATCATCAATCTTGCTAGTGATCCGGACATAGCACTCTGCGCCGAAAATAAGACAGCCGCACTGGCCCTCGAGGCACTATCTGAAGCCCTAGCGGCCGAGGAACTAATTGCGTTGCGCTCCATGGTGAACAGGGAAGATGTGATACTCGATAAAAGATCCAAGTCCACCTCCTTTAAACCGGTGGACGAAATAGTCAAATTCCAAGTCCATCCAACGGACCTACAAAAACAGCTTCCATCGGGGCACAATTAAACCCTGATGTCGACGCCGCACTACGAGAGTTCCTATGCGAGAACTGGAACATTTTTGCCTGGCACCCTTCAGACATGCCAGGAATCCCACGCAGGCTGGCTGAGCATGGCCTAAATATCCTAAAAGGATTCAAGCCAGTCAAGTAGGCTCTTCGACGTTTCTCCAAACCTAAGAGACAAGCCATGGGAGAAGAACTAGCCAAGCTGTTGGAGGCCGGATTCATCAGAGACATAAAACATCCGGACTGGCTAGCAAACCTGGTGATGGTACCAAAGAAGGACAAATCCTGGCGCTTGTGCGTCGATTTGAAGGACCTTAACAAGGCCTGCCCAAAGGATCCCTTCCCCCTCCCCCGCATCGATCAAATCATCGATGCTACCGCAGGACATGATTCATTGTGTTTCCTCGACGCATACTCCGGCTACCATCAAATTAAAATGGCAGAGCCAGACCAAGCCGCAACGGCATTCATCACACCATACGGCCCATTCTGCTTCAACACAATGCCCTTTGGGCTCAAAAACGCCGACGCAACATATCAGTGCATGATTCACACATGTCTGGCAAACCAGATCGGCAAAACACTGGAGGCATACGTAGATCACATGGTCGTTAAAACCAAACATGTCGAAACTCTAGTAGACGACTTGAGGCTCACATTCGACAACCTCCGAACATATGACATCAAGCTCAATCCGGAAAAATGCGTTTTCGGCGTACCAGCCGGAAAGCTCCTGGGATTCATTGTCTCCAGTAGAGGTATTGAAGCTAATCCGGCCAAAATCCGAGCGTTGTCACAGTTGGCTACCCCAACAGACCTCAAACAAATACAAAAATTGACTGGATGCGTGGTGGCTCTAAGTCGCTTTATCTCCCGCTTGGGAGAAAAGGCATTACCCCTTTATCGCCTCCTCCGGCGCACCGAACACTTCGAGTGGACGGATGCCGCCACGGCCGGACTCAACGAAATAAAAGCCATATTGGCAACAAACCCAGTCCTGGCCGCGCCAAACATTGGCGAACCAATGCTATTATACATTGCGGCAACTCATCAAGTAGTAAGCGCAGTGCTCGTCGTCGAGCGAGAAGTGGACGGACACAAATTCCCCCTTCAAAAGCCGGTTTACTATGTGTCCACTGTCCTTACTCCATGCAAATCACGGTACCCGCATTATCAAAAGATAGCGTACGCGGTATTTATGGCATCCCGGAAGCTGCGACACTACTTTCAAGAGTGTTCGATAACGGTAGCCTCGGAAGTACCACTTAACGATATTATAAACAACCGCGACGCGATGGGCCGGATTGCCAAATGGGCCATTGAGCTCCTCCCGTTCGACATAACTTACAAGCCACGGCGAGCTATTAAGTCGCAAGTTTTGGCTGACTTCGTCGCTGAGTGGACGGAAGCCGAACTCCCTAAAGAGTACAGCACATATTCAAACTGGATCATGCACTTCGACGGCTCCAAAATGTTGGCTGGTCTGGGGGCTGGCGTCGTTTTGACGTCCCCAACAGGAGATACCGTTCAATACGTACTACAGATAATGTATACGGACTCCAACAACGCAGCCGAATATGAGGCCCTTCTACATGGTCTCCGGATGGCAGTATCCATGGGCATTCAACGCCTAGAGGTGCGCAGGGATTCGAACCTCGCGATATCCCAAATAAATGGAGACTTCGATGCCAAGGATCCGAAAATGGCAGCTTATCACAATGCTGTCCTAAAAATATCAGCTCGGTTCGAGGGGCTCAAATTTCACCATGTGGCTCAGGAAAACAATCAGGCGGCGGATATCCTCGCCCGCATCGGCGCAAAACGTGACGCGGTCCCTCCCAACATATTTCTGGAAAGGCTCTTCAAGCCATCCGTAGCATGGGAAGGGGACACCGGTAACAACAGTCCGGACTCGGCCAAAATACCCGATACCGAACTCTCTGACATAATCGGAGGCCCCGCCACCGAACTAACACATTCAGCCCACGAAATAATGGCCATTATTGCCCCATGGATAGAACCATTCATGGCCTACCTAACCAGACAAGAACTTCCGGAGGACCAAAATGAGGCACACTACATAGTGCGGCGATCCAAGGCCTACAGAGTCCATGAGGGAGAATTGTACAAAAAAAGCGCTACCAGAGTCCTTCAAAGGTGCATCTCCGAAGAGGAAGGGCGGAACCTTTTGGCAGAAATTCACGCCGGACTCGGCGGTCATCACGCCGCAGCCCGGGCTCTTGTAAGCAAGGCCTTCCGTACAGGATTCTATTGGCCAACGGCCCGGGCAGATGCACAGGACTTGGTCCAACGTTGCACCGGTTGCCAGCTCTTTGCAAATCAAAGCCACATGCCACCCACCGCCCTCCAAACAATCCCCATTACATGGCCCTTCGCGGTCTGGGGGCTTGACATGGTTGGACCCCTTAAAGGGGGAACCCACAAGAAAAAATACTTATTGGTCATGGTGGACAAATTCACCAAATGGATAGAGGCTAAACCGGTTAAAACAGCCGAACACGGACCGGTGATAGATTTCATATCCGGGGTTGTACACCGTTACGGCGTCCCCCACAGCATTATCACTGATAACGGCACGAACTTCACGGACGACGAGGTAAAACTCTGGTGCAGCAAAATGGGCAGGAAGCTTGATTATGCTTCAGTCTATCACCCACAAACCAATGGACAAGTCGAACGAGCAAATGGTCTTATAATGAGCGGCATTAAACCCAGATTAGTGCGCTCCTTAATGGAGTCTGACACGCACTGGGTAGAGGAGCTCGACTCCGTACTCTGGGGGTTGCGTACCACACCGAATCGTAGTACCGAATATACACCGTTTTTATGGTGTACGGCGCAGAGGCAATCCTGTCTGTGACATAATTCATGACTCACCTCGAGTGCGCATGTACGAAGAAAGAGAAGCCGAGCTTGATCGGCAGGACAGTCTGGACACCTTGGAGGAAGAGCGCGACGTAGCCAAAGCCCGTTCCGCATTTTACCAGCAACAGGCTCGCAGATACCAAAGCAGAGAAGTACGGGCCAAAACTTATAACGTTGGCGAACTAGTTCTACGGCTGCCGGATAAGAAAAAGAACAAGCTCGAGCCCAAATGGGAAGGTCCCTTCCTTATCGACCAAGTTCTGACCGGTGGAGCGTACCGACTGTGGGATGCATCGACTAGACGACTCGAGCCGAACCCATGGAACGCAGCCAGGCTTCGAAGATTCTACGCTTAGCACCGGACTCTATGTTAGTCCCCTCCCTTTGTCCATTTTCTGCATATGCATCATCTGTCTTGTTTCCCTTTCTTTCTTTTATTTCTCTAGGCCTTCAAGGGTCACCTTGTGCCTCACTCGTACATTACAGATGCGCTAGCCGCACTCTTCATACCTGGGGGCTTCTTTCACAGAAGCTTAAATTATTTACCTGGGCCTCACGCCCAACACATGTGTTATACTTCCGCATGTACCTTTTTTCACCATTATATGCATAATATGACTTAAGTTTTGGCCAAGCTGGGTAGCCTGGCTCTTGTGTTTATGCCCTACGTTCCCGTTAATTCGGCTAGGGCATAAGGGGAGCACCTCTGCGATTGTTACCGCCGGGTCAGCCGGACGTGTACCTCAGACTGGGTGAAGCCGAAAGCTAGCGTTCTTAAGGGAATATTCGGTCGGTGAACAAAAGATGACTTTTATTATTATCCATATCTGCCCCCAGATGCTTTTTCTGCGCTTCTTGTCGCAGTCCGGACATGCACTTTAGGGCATGCTTACCTAGGGAAAGGAACCCTTAACGGAACTATTCTCCCTGGAAGATGTTTCTTACTACCCATGTAATATAACATAACTAGTTGGGCACTTGTCTGATAAAGCACTAATGACCCCTACGCCTGGTCTCCACGCATGCCCCGGTTCTTACATAACCGAGAGGGTATTCGGATACACTCCGGACTGTCGGGTCCCGAGGTGAAGCGAAAAGGTCCGCCACGACAAACGATCTACAATCCGGCTAGAAGGCATTATACATGTCACTTTAAAATTACATAGTCAATTTGACTGGTTGAATTCCTCTTCAATACCATCCAATAGGCTGTCTAGTCTACAGTCCTGTTGGGAATACTTTGCGGCCAATTCTACTTGGCCGTACACTAAGCTCACAGGGATCTCCTTCCCATCGGGCCCCACAGGTCCGACTTCGGCCATGTGGTTCGGGTCAGCCTTCGTGTATCGTGTCTTCACCATTGCCCAGGCTTCCCTGGCGCCCTGACGGCAGGCCGATATCTTCCATAATCGGAAGCGCCGCCGCGCTCCCTTTAGCTTTTCTGCAAGCTCTCCAAGGTCTTCGGGTATGGAGACGGATGGCCACAAGGCCTGGGCGACGCCTTGCATTACCTGCCGAACTCGTTCGTGCAGCTGTGAGAGCTCGGGAAGAAGGTCACCCGTTGAACCGGGCATTCCCTCGGCAGGACGACCTGTTAGCATACCTACATACATAACTCTGTCAGCCAACTTCCTCGCCGAACTCTTTTTCAAAGTTCGTTCTAGCACTTACTAAATCTGCCGCGTCGAAGCCGCCGATTTTCCTTAACAGAGTCCGACAGTTGGGCGCGAACATCTTGTAGTTCCACGCCTAGCTTGGTGTTGGCATCTTAGAGATCATTTTTCTCCTTCCTCACCCTCGTAAGCACGCTCTCACCGGCCTTCAGCTGGCGTTGGAGCTGCTGCTTATCCGGATTTACTCCAGTGTCATCTGCAATTTAATTTGTCAGATTGCATACACGCCGCATTCTATATGATACTTATCATTTGAAGAAAATGTTACTAGAGGGGTTCTCTTTGGGCTCCCCTGCTCGGGCCAGTGCGGTCTGAAGTTGGGCTTTGCACTCTTCCAGCTCCTGGGACAGTTGAGTATTCTTTTCTGTAAGAACCTGCATAACAAATGATCCTTAAATCAGTTATCCTAACTGTTTCAAGTCTCAGGGGCTACTGATATATATAATCACCAAATTTTCTCACCCATATGTCTTTTACATACTGCTCCGTGGCTCTGGCTAGACCATTTTGAGCAGCACGGGGGTGCGCGTCTCCCGAGTTGAAGGCATCCAATGCCTCTTGGGAGAAACAAGCGTCACGCAGAACAGTCCGGCGACGCCTGTGGTTCATGGAACTTTCCACCTCGGAATGGGTGGCGGATAGTTTATCCGCATGCTCTGTCGGAGGAGAACCTGGCGCACGCCTCGTATTTGTTCCCGCCCCCAAATCCGGCCTTGGAGACTGGCTTCTGGAGGCGCGGTTGGTAGCCTCTCCGGGTATAGTCCGGCGAGCGCTCTTTTTCCTGAAAAGAAGGCACGGGCGTTAATACGCCTCTGAGAATAATGTGTTGCAATAAAGACGGCGCGTCGTACCGCTGCGCCGGTGTCTCAATCCGGACTGTGGGTCTTTTCAGCCTGCCTGGCCTCGCGGCCCCTTGTTCGCCAGTCGCCGCAGGCTCGACCTTCTACCTCGAGGACCTCCCCTGCAAAACACGGCTGTTATACAGCGATCAAAAACACGCAAGGACGGATCCCTTTTTGAAGTGTTGGGACTTCGGTCTCAGTCACCTATGAGGCTGGAACTAGCCTAGGGTAATCGGCCGTAATGGCCACCAAAGCATTATCATTGCTCGATTGGTAAAACACCCCATCGATCAGCTCCACCGATATGTTCGGATCCTCTTGGGAGGCCGGGTCGAGGGACTGTGCAGGGTCCTCAGGTTGTGGAGGGGGGTTGTTTATCTCCCTTACAGCCTGGCGCAGTTCCTGCATAGAAATCGCTAGACTGAATACTTGACTGCGGAAATATGAAACGGATGGGCGAGAAAAGGTCTCCGCTTACCCAGCTCGGAGGATTGTACATAGAAAATCCGCCCTGCGGGTTGACATGAAGGAATTCCTCCTCTTCTCCCTTGTACAAAGTGGATAAGATCTTTGTTAGATCAGCAACCGATCCCGGCCCTTTACGGCCGTAGCGGGTGGCATCATCCTCCCCGTTGAAATCCCACATGGGGTGGCCTCTATACTGAAGCGGCTACACCCCCGCATGATACATATGGCCATGACCTCGATCATGGTCAATCCGAATCGAGCTAAAAAACTTATCCGGCTCATCAGGTAAAGAACGTCCCTGTCATCTTCCTCCAGGGGGCTCCGTGGACGCCAGCTCCAGTGCTTCTTCAAAGGGGTGTTGTGGAACTGAGGAAGGCCTATCCGAATAGGATTCGGGAGGGGATGTCTTCTATATAAAACCATTCTGAAGGCTAGTCATCGGACGTCTTCTTTGGGGTTCCAGACAGGTATCCGGTCCCGGCAACACGCCACACTTCGGCTCCGCCCACTTGATATATTGACCCCTTCTGAGAACGGGGCACAAGGCAGAACAGCTTCTTCCACAGAGCGAAATGAGCCTCACAGCCCAAAAACAACTCGCAAAGGGCTACGAATCCCGCGATATGCAGCATGGAGGCAGGCGTAAGGTTGTGCAACTGGAGGCCGTAGAACTCCAGGAGCCCCCGAAGAAACGGATGAATTGGGAATCCGAGCCCTCTTACCAAATAAGGGACAAGGCATACCCGCTCTCCCTTGGAGGGATTGGGAAGGCTCTCCGCTTGCTCTCCGCCATTATAGGTGGCGAGCCCGGCTTGAACCGGGACCAAGTACGCTGGGGGAATAAATCCCTTGGTCTGAAGCATCACTAATTTGCTGTGCGGGATGGAACATCTCTCCCAATCTCCAGGCTTGGAACTAGGGGAGCGAGAGGAGGAGCTGCGTCGACCGGCCATGATGGAATGGATCTCAGTCGGGCGCGCTGCGATGAAGGCTCGCCAAGGGAGGATGGTGTGACTTGGATCTGAATCCTCGTCTTTTTAAATAGGCATCTCATTCACACAGCTAGGGGGGTAAATATGAAAACACCCTGGCCCTTCACATTCACTCGACACGTGGAAAGTGGCCATTATTGGGCGTGGAAGCCAAGGAGTGCAACATTCACAAGAAACCGTACATTATTTCGACAGGTACACAGAGTTTGGAGAGGAACCCACCTTGCAATGCCGAAGACAATACTGCGCACCGGACTCATCATCATTGAAGCCTGGTTTGGGGGCTACTGAGGGAGTCCTGGATTAGGGGGTCTCCGGACAGCCGGACTATCTCCATTGGCCGGACTGTTAGACTATGAAGATACAAGATTGAAGACTTTGTCTCGTGTCTGGGTGGGACTCTACTTGGCGCGGAAGGCAAGCTAGGCAATACGGATATGGATATCTCCTCCTTTGTAACCGACCCTGTGTAACCCTAACCCTCTCCGGTGTCTATATAAACCGAAGGGTTTTCGTCCGTAGGACAACAACCATAACAAACAATCATACCATAGGCTAGCTTCTAGGGTTTAGCCTCTCTGATCTCGTGGTAGATCTACTCTTGTACTACCCATATCATCAATATTAATCAAGCAGGACGTAGGGTTTTACCTCCATCAAGAGGGCCCGAACCTGGGTAAAACATCATGTCCCCTGCATCCTGTTACCATCCGGCCTAGACGCACAGTTCGGAGACCCCTACCCGAGATCCGCCGGTCTTGACACCGACAACCCTCACGAGGGGCCAAGCCTCGCGAGGCGGACGACACAAGACCTCCTCAGGAGCGGCCTCACTAGGCTGGCTCGCGAGGGGCGGAGAGTTCAAGGCAAGGCAACCCTCGCGAGGTTTCAGTGACGTGAGCCATGACGATCAAGATCAGGCGGGCGCCAGCGCGCACAGTGTCCTTGTTTCCTCTTTGGTGCTAAAGAAGCAAGCGCAGGCGCGGAGTACCGAGGCGTCAAGCAAAGGTTTCCATATCAGTGCAATGAGACCAAGACCAGCAGGACGGCAAGACGGAGATCACCATGGAGCCCAAGGCGGCGTCATCACCAGAGCCTTTTGCAGGCGAAGACTGCTTTTGTCAGGATAAGCTGCACTAACTGTCCCCTTTCGAATTGGCCGTTGTTGGCTCTCTTCCCGCTCAATATTTGGGGAGAGGGCCAGGGCCTCTATAAATAGGATTAGCCACCACAGTAGGGGGATCGATCCAAGGGGCCTGGAACTCATTTATCTCATCCTCACACCCACCAAGCACAAGAACACCTCGCCTTAGGAGGCTGTTCTTCCCCTTGTACTGTTCATCCTTAGCCCAAGAGGCAATCCACCACCACCACACTGGAGTAGGGTATTACACCACAACGGTGGCCCGAACCAGTATAAATCTTGTGTCCCTTGTGTTGCAAGTTCGTCGAGTTAGCCCGTAACATCTTAGCGAAGCTAGGACGTGGATCGGTAGGGGGATATCTTCGCACGCACCCCAGTGTTCGAACCTTGAGGGTTTTGCCGGAACCCGAGATCCGACACATGCTAACCAAGCAATTATGTCTTATCAAAATAACATAGCCAAAGAAAGCTTATCCCCACAAAATCATATAGTTTGTCCATGCTTCATTTTTCATCACACAAAATGCTCCCATCATGCATAACCCCGATGACAAGCCGACCAATTGGTTCATACTTTTTAACGCGCTTCAGCCTTTTCAACCCTTACGCAATACATGAGCGCAAGCCATGGATATAGCACTATAGGTCGAATAGCATATGGTGATGGGGGTTATGTGAGAAGACAAAAAAGGAGAAAGTCTCACATTGACGCAGCTAATCAATGGGCTATGGAGATGCCCATCAATTGATGTCAATGCAAGGAGTAGGGATTGCCATGCAACGGATGCACTTGAGCTATAAGTGTATGAAAGCTCATCAAAAGAAACTAAGTGGGTGTGCATCCAACTTGCTTGCTTACGAAGACCTAGGGCATTTTGAGGAAGCCCATCATTGGAATATACAAGCCAAGTTCTATAATGAAAAAATCCCACTAGTATATGAAAGTGACAAAATAAGAAACTCTCTATTATGAAGACCATGGTGCTATTTTGAAGCACAAGTGTGGAAAAGGATAGTAACATTGTCCCTTCTCTCTTTTTCTCTCATTTTTTTGTTTGGGCTTCTTTTGCCTCTTTTTTGGGCTTCTTTGGCCTCTCTTTTTTCATAGTCTCCATCCTTCTTTCCTCACATGGGACAATGCTCTAATAATGATCATCATCACACTTTTATTTACTCATAACTCAATGTTACAACTCGATACTAGAACAAAAATATGATTCTATGTGAATGCCTCCGGCGGTGTAGTGGAATATGCGATGAATCAAGAGCGACATGTATGAAAGAATTATGAAAGTGGCCTTGCCACAAATACGATGTCAACTACATGATCATGCAAAGCAATATGATAATGATGGAGCGTGTCATAATAAACGAAACGGTGGAAAGTTGCATGGCAATATATATCGGAATGGCTATGGAAATGCCATAATAGGTAGGTATGGTGGCTGTTTTGAGGAAGATATAAGGAGGCTTATGTGTGATAGAGCGTATCGTATCACGGGGTTTGGATGCACCGACGAAGTTTGCACCAACTCTCAAGGTGAGAAAGGGAAATGCACGGTACCGTAGAGGCTAGCAAATTGCGGAAAGGTAAGAGTGCGTATGATCCATCGACTCACATTAGTCATAAAGAACTCATATACTTATTGCAAAAATTTATTAGCCCTCAAAGCAAAGTACTACTATGCATGCCCCTAGAGGGATAGATTGGTAGGAAAAGACCATCACTCGTCCCCGACTGCCACTCATAAGGAAAGCACTCAAAGAACACCCCATGCTTCAAATTTGTCACACAACGTTTACCATACGTGCGTGCTACGGGACTTGACAATTTTAACACAAGTATTTCTCAATTTCACAATTACCCAACTAGCATGACTCTAACATTACCACTTTTATATCTCAAAACATCTATCAAGTATCATAGTATTCAATGCACTCTATATGAAAGTTTTTGTCATACCCATTTTGAATGCCTATCATATTAGGACTAATTTTATAGCCAAAGCAAATTACATGCTGTTCTAAAAGAATATAAAAATAATATAAATGAAGCATGAGAGATCAATAATTTCTACAAAATAAAACCACCACCGTGCTCTTAAAAAATATAAGTGAAGCACTAGAGCAAAATTATCTCGCTCAAAAGATATAAGTGAAGCACATAGATTATTCTAATAAATTCTGATTCATGTGTGTCTCTCCCAAAAGGTGTGTATAGCAAGGATGATTGTGGTAAACTAAAAGGCAAAGACTCAAATCATACAAGACGCTCCAAGCAAAACACATATCATGTGGTGAATAAAAATATAGCCTCAAGTTAAGTTACCAATAGACAAAGACGAAAGAGGGGATGCCTTCCGGGGCATCCCCAAGCTTAGGCTTTTGGTTGTCCTTGAAATTTACCTTGGGGTGCCGTGGGCATCCCCAATCTTAGTCTCTTGCCACTCCTTATTCCATAATCCATCAAATCTTTACCCAAAAACTTGAAAACTTCACAACACAAAACTCAACAGAAAATCTCAAGTTCCGTTAGTATAAGAAAACAAACCACCACTTTAAGTTACTGTAATGAACTCATTCTTTATTTATATTGGTGTTAAGCCTACTGTATTCCAACTTATCTATGGTTCATACCACCCGATACTAGCCATAGATTCATCAAAATAAGCAAACAACACGCGAAAAACAGAATCTGTCAAAAACAGAACAGTCTATAGTGATCTGTAGGTTTCGAATACTTTTGTAACTCCACAAATCCTGAGAAATTAGGACATCCTAAAGAATTTGTGTATTTATATACTGCAGTTGGAATTGGTATTTTATCGCTCTCTGGTAAAAAATGGAAATTATTCTCGTGAGCGCATACTTTCTGTTTTTATCAGCAAGATCAAACAACAATCATCCAAGAAGATCCTAAAGGCTTTACTTGACACAAACGCTAATTTAAACATAAAAAGCACAATCATAAAACAGGATAGATGATTTATTTATTACTAAACAGGAACAAAAAAGAAAGGAACAAAAATAAAATTGGGTTGCCTCCCAACAGCGCTATCGTTTAACGCCCCTATCTAGGCATAAAAACAAGAATAGATCTAAGTATTGTCATCTTTGGTATGCGATCAAATCAATAATTGCACCAATTGTTCTAAGGAAAGGTCCACCAAGAATAATAGGACATGTAGGATTGCAATCTATATCAAGAAAAATAAAATCTATGGGCACATAATTACTATTTGCAACAATAATAACATCTTTAATCCTTCCCATATGTTTCTTAATGGTGGAATCCGCAAGATGCAAATTTAAGGAACAATCATCAAATTCACGGAAACCTAGCACATCACCTAAAAGTTTTGGGAATCGTGGAAACACTAGCACCCAAATCACATAAAGAATAACGTTCATGATTTTTTATCTTAATTTTAATAGTAGGTTCCCACTCATCATAAAGTTTTCTAGAGATAGAAACTTCCATTTCAATCTTTTCTTCATAGGATTGCATTAAAGCATCAACGATATGTTTGGTAAAAGATTTATTTTGACTATTAAAGAAATACAATCTATTAAAGAACAATTATCATAATTAAATTCCTTGAAATCCAAAATAGTGGGTTCATTGCTATGTAAAGTTTTGACCTCTTTAATCCCACTTTTACCAATTTTTGCATCAAGATCTAAAAACTCCAAATCACTAGGACGCCTTTTAACTAAACTTGACTCATCTCCAGTCCCATATTTATCAAGATTCATATTGGAAAACAAAGATTTAATAGGATACACATCAATCACTTTTAGATCTTCATCATTATTATCATGAAAACTAGAAGAACACGCTTTCACAAAGTAATCTTTTTTAGCACGCATCCTAGCGGTTCTTTCTTTGCACTCATCAATGGAAATTCTCACAGCTTTGAGAGACTCATTGGTATCATGCTTAGGTGGAATAGATCTAAGTTTCAAAGAATCAACATCAATATAAATTATATCCACGTTCCTAGCCAACTCATCAATCTTAGGCAATTTTTCTTCAAGCAAAGCATTGAAATTCTTTTGCAAAATCATAAATTCTTTGACACTAGTCTCAAAATCAGAGGGCATCTTATTAAAATATCCATAAGAGTTGTTGTAAGAATTACCATAATTATTAGAGGAATTACTAGGGAACAACCTAGAATTAAAGTTTTCTCTATACACGTCGTTACCAAAATTGTTCCTACCAACAAAATTCACATCCATAGATTCATTATTATTCTCAATCAAAGTAGACAAAGTCATATCATTAGGATCATAAGAAACACTCTTATTAGCAAACAATTTCATAAGTTCATCCATCTTTCAACTCAAGACATTTATCTCTTCTATCGCATGAACCTTTTTACTAGTAGATCTTTCGGTGTGCCATTGAGAATAATTAACCATAATATTATCTAGGAGTTTAGTAGCCTCTCCTAAAGTGATTTCCATAGAAGTGCCTCCCGCGGCCGAATCTAAAAGATTTCTAGAAGAAAAATTCAATCCAGCATAAAAAATTTTATATAATCATCCATAAATTCAAACCATGTGTAGGGCAATTACGTATCATTAATTTCATCCTCTCCCAAGCTTGTGCAACATGCTCATGATCAAGTTGCTTAAAATTCATAATATCATTTCTAAGAGAGATGATCTTAGCGGGAGGAAAATACTTAGCGATAAAAGCATCTTTGCACTTATTCCAAGAATCAACACTATTTTTAGGCAAAGAAGACAACAAAGTTTTAGCACGATCTCTAAGCGAAAACGGAAATAGCTTCAATTTAACAATATCATTATCCACATCTTTCTTCTTTTGCATATCACACAAATCAACGAAGTTGTTTAGATGGGTAGCGGCATCTTCACTAGGAAGGCCAGAAAATTGATCTTTCATGACAAGATTCAACAAAGCGGCATT
Organism: Triticum aestivum; assembly: GCF_018294505.1. NCBI lineage: Eukaryota > Viridiplantae > Streptophyta > Magnoliopsida > Poales > Poaceae > Triticum > Triticum aestivum. The sequence continues at coordinate 118,772,270 of NC_057803.1, forward strand.
AATTTCACAAGATTCAACATCGGTAATAGGAGCAATCGGAGTGCTAATAAAATCAGTATTGTTGGTATTGGAAAAGTTTAGTATTATCTTGAGCCATCGTGACAATCAATCAATCCAACAAAGCAAGCACAGAAGAAGCAAGCAAAAAGAGATGAATGAAAAATGGCGAATAAAACGAAAAAGGTGCAGTGGGGGAGAGGAAAAGGAGAGGCAAATGGCAAATAATGTAATGCCAGGTATAAGAGTTTGTGATGGCCACTTGGTATGTCTTGGCTTGTGCGTAGATCTCCCGGGCAACGGCGCCAGAAATCCTTCTTGCTACCTCTTGAGCATGCGTTGGTTTTCCCTTGAAAAGGAAAGGGTGATGCAGCAAAGTAGCATAAGTATTTCCCTCAGTTTTTGAGAACCAAGGTATCAATCCAGTAGGAGACTACACTCAAATCGCCTAGTACCTGCACAAACAAATAAGAACCTTGCAACCAACGCGATAAAGGGGTTGTCAATCCCTTCACGACCACTTGCAAAAGTGAGATCTGATAAAGATAATAAGATAAATATTTTTGGTATTTTTGTGGTATAGATTGGAAAATAAAGATTGCAAAATAAATAGTAAACTAGAATTGTAGATTGGAAACTTATATGAGGTAAAGTAGACCCGGGGGCCATAGGTTTCACTAGTGGCTTCTCTCAAGATAGCATGTATTACTATGGGTGAACAAATTACTGCCGAGAAATTGATAGAAAAGCGCATAGTTATGATGATATCTAAGGCAATGATATTGAATATAGGCATCACGTCCGTGTCAAGTAGACTGAAACGATTCTGCATCTACTACTATTACTCCACACATCGACCGCTATCCAGCATGCATCTAGAGTATTAAGTTCATAAGAACGGAGTAACACATTAGGCAAGATGACATGATGTAGCGGGATAAACTCAAGCAATATGATATAAACCCCATCTTTTTATCCTCGATGGCAACAATGCAATACGTGTCATTTTCCCTTTCTGTCACTGGGATCAAGCACCGCAAGATTGAACCCAAAGCTAAGCACTTCTCCCATTGCAAGAAAGATCAATCTAGTAGGACAAACTAAACCGATAATTCGAAGAGACTTGCAAAGATATCAAATCATGCATATAAGAATTCAGAGAAGAATCAAATAATATTCATAGATAATCAAGTTCATAAACCCACAATTCACCAGATCTCGGCAAACACATCGCAAAAAGAGTTACATCAAATAGATATCCAAGAAGATCGAGGAGAACTTTGTATTGAGATCCAAAGTGAGAGAAGAAGCCATCTAGCAAATAACTATGGACCCGATGGTCTGTGGTAAACTACTCACATATCATCGGAGAGGCTATAGTGTTGATGTAGAAGCCCTCCGTGATCGAATCCCCCTTCGGCAAATCGCCGGAAAAGGCCCCAAGATGGGATCTCACGGGTACAGAAGGTTGCGGCGGTGGAAAAGGTGTTTCGTGGCTCCCCCTAGAGGTTTCAGGGTATAAGAGTATATATAGGCGAAAGAAGTAGGTCGGTGGAGCTGCGAGGGGCCCACGAGGGTGGGGGCGCGCCACCCTACCTCATGGTCACCTCGCTGCTTCCTTGACGTCCACTCCAAGTCTCCTGGATCACGTTTGTTCCAAAAATGATCCTCACGAAGGTTTCATTCCGTTTGGATTCTGTTTGATATTCCTTTTCTGTGAAACACTGAAATAGGAAAAAAAACAGCAATTTGCACTGGGCTTTCGGTTAATAGGTTAGTCCCAAAAATAATATAAAAAGGTATATTAAAGCCCATTAAACATCCAAAACAAATAATATAATAGCATGGAACAATCAAAAATTATAGATACGTTGGAGACATATCAGTGAAGCTGCTTATATATTGGGCATCAAGATCTATAGAGATAGATCAAGACGCTTAATTAGACTTTCACAAAGCACATACCTTGATAAAGTTTTGAAGATGTTCAAAATGGATCAGGCAAAGAAAGGGTTCTGGCCTGTGTTACAAGATGTGAAGTTGAGTCAGACTCAATGCCCGACCACTGTAGAAGATAGAGAGAAAATGAAAGTCATTCCCTATGCTTCAGCCATAGGTTCTATCATGTATGCAATGTTGTGTACCAGGCCGGATGTGTGCCTTGCTGTTAGTTTAGCAAGGAGGTACCAAAGTAATCCAGGAGTGGATCACTGGATAGCAGTCAAGAACATCCTGAAATACCTGAAAAGGACTAAGGATATGTTTCTCGTATATGGAGGTGACCAAGAGCTCGTCGTAAACGGTTACGTCGATGCAAGCTTTGACACTGATCTAGATGACCCTAAGTCACAAACCGGATACGTGTTTTTATTAAATGGTGGAGCTGTCAATTGGTGCAGTTTCAAACAGAGCGTCATGTTGGGATCTACATGTGAAGCGGAGTACATAGCTGCTTCAGAAGCAGCAAATGAAGGAGTCTAGATGAAGGAGTTCATATCCGATCTAGGTGTAATACCTAGTGCATCGGGTCCAATGAAAATCTTTTGTGACAATACTGGTGCAATTGCCTTGGCAAAGGAATCCAGATTTCACAAGAGAACCAAGCACATCAAGAGATGCTTCAATTCCATCCACGATCAAGTCAAGGAGGGAGACATATAGATTTGCAAGATACATACGGATCTGAATGTTGTAGACCCGATGACTAAGCCTCTCTCACGAGCAAAACATGATCAGCACCAAGACTCCATGGGTGTTAGAATCATTAACTCTAGTGCAAGTGGGAGACTGAAGAAAATATGCCCTAGAGGCAATAATAAAGTTGTTATTTATATTTCCTTATATCATGATAAATGTTTATTATTCATGCTAGAATTGTATTAACCAGAAACTTAGTACATGTGTGAATACATAGACAAACAGAGTGTCACTAGTATGCCTCTACTTGACTAGCTCATTGAATCAATGATGGTTATGTTTCCTGACCATAGACATGAGTTGTCATTTTATTAACGGATAACATCATTGGAGAATGATGTGATTGACTTGACCCATCCGTTAGCTTAGCACGATGATCGTTTAGTTTGTTGCTATTGCTTTCTCCATAACTTATACATGTTCCTATGACTATGAGATCATGCAACTCCTGAATACCGGAGGAACAATTAGTGTGCTATCAAACATCACAACATAACTGGGTGACTAACTGACTATAAAGATGCTCTACAGGTGTCTCTGATGGTGTTTGTTGAGTTGGCATAGATCAAGATTAGGATTTGTCACTCCGTGTATCAGAGAGGTATCTCTGGGCCCTCTCGGTAATGCACATCACTATAAGCCTTGCAAGCAATGTGACTAACGAGTTAGTTACGGGATGATGAATTATGGAATGAGTAAAGAGACTTTCCGGTAATGAGATTGAACTAGGTATTGAGATACCGACGATCGAATCTCGGGCAAGTAACATACCGATTACAAAGGGAACAACATATATCGTTATGTAGTTTGACCGATAAATATCTTCGTAGAATACGTGGGAGCCAATATGAACATCCAGGTTCCACTATTGGTTATTGACCGGAGACGTGTCTCGGTCATGTCTACATAGTTCTCGTACCCGTAGGTTCCGCATGCTTAATGTTCAGTGACGATCGGTATTATGAGTTTATGTGTTTTGATGTACCGAAGGTAGTTTGGAGTCCCATATATGATCACGGACTTGACGAGCAGTCTCGAAATGGTCGAGACATAAAGATTTATGTATTGGATGACTATATTCGGACACCGGATGAGTTCCGGGGGTCACCGGATAATTATCGGAGTGTCGGGGGGTTATCGGAACCCCCGGGGGGAACTAATGGGCCACATGGGCCTTAGTGGGGAGAGAGAGGGCCAGCCAAGGCAGGTTCGCGCGCCCCTCCCCCTCTAGTCCGAATTGGACAAGGGAAGGGGGCGGCGCCCCCCTTTCCTTCTCCCTTCTCCTCTCCTTCCTTCCCCCTTCCTCCTCCTAGTTGGACTAGGAAAGGGAGAGTCCTACTCCTACAAGGAGGAGGACTCCTCCCCTCCTTGGCGCGCCCCAAGGGCCGGCCGGCCTCCCCCCTTGCTCCTTTATATTTTCAATTTGGAATGATATACAATAGATCATCACTGCATATCATATTTATTTGCATTTTGGGTTGATCCTAGAAATTCTATGCAACTCAAGGACCCTCGGAGAGAGTTGGGGATTTCGTTATTTTCATATTTGAGTTTTCTCAAATTTTGAAAATAGGATCATTTGATTTTATTTATTTTACCATTAATTACTTATATTATAAAAATATGAGAGAGGGAATAAAATGACTTTCCCAAAATAAAGAAATATTGAGGATTTAATAAAAAAATCAAATAAGGTTTTATTCTAGAGTTTTTCATGGTTTTATTTGAATTTAGGAAAAAATGCATGTTTTCAAAAATTGCATTTAGGGCCAAGAAAATGTTCATCCTGTTCTAAATATTTTATTTAGACGGTGAAAATTTGTTTTGGCAATTTTAGATTTTTATTTATTTATTTTAGAATTTTTCTTAGTTCGGCGAAATTGTTTAAAAAAATCCCGCGCCCGACTGGGCCAAAGGCCCAGCCGAGCCAGGCCGGCCCGCCAGGCCACCGCCTCCCTCGCCGAGCTGCCGCCGGACTCGGGGAGACCGAGCCGGGCACACCTCCGCCGCTGACCCCCTCCCCAAGCAAGGCCGCCCCCTCTCTTAAATAGCCACCCCAAGCCCCCCTGCGAGCCCCGAGTCGCCACCCGCCGCCGCCCACGCAGCCCCGAGTTGCCACCCACCGCCGCCCACGCAGCCCCGCCGACCCGCCGCAACTGCCGCCGCACGCTGCTGCCGCCGCCCCGCCGCCGCTGCTGCCCACCAGAAGCCCCGCCAGAGCCCCGCCGGACCGAGCCGATGTAGCCGCCCCGCCGCCCGGTTTTCTGAGAAAAACCGATTTGTTTTTTTAAACCCTAGTTTTCGTTTTTTTTAAATAGATCAGTTTTTTCCGGTTTATTTATTTAGCGAGCGTTCGCTCGTTCGTTTGTTTTAATGAATGCGTTCATCATTTAGTTCCAAAAAACGAACGTTCGTTCGTTAATCTGTTCGTCGTTTTTCTTTTCTCGGATTTTCTGCGATTATTTCTGATCGCGATTTCTGATCCAATTTTCGTTCTAGCTTAACTTTTCGCTTGTTTATCGGAATCAGGCGATTCAAGCGCTTGGAGTTTTGTATCGAAACCCTCTTTCCGTTTAACCAACTCAAACAAGTTTTTGGATCAGTAAAATTTGACCTAGATTTAGATTAGTAAATGGAGCTTGTTTCGTTTGCCGTTTGTCTTTCGTTGCTTCGTTTGATTTGATTCTTTTTGCCAACCGGAGTTCATAAGTTGAACTATCTGATTAGATTTCTTATTCGAGTTTTACCTGTGCATTATATGAGTACTTATTGTATGCTTGTTTGTTTGCGATAGAGTACCCGGAGTGCGCCGCTTGCTACTTCGAATCGCTAGGTTTCACGGATCGTCAGCAAGGCAAGTAACACTTTGATCATACTTCCTATTACCTAGTTTTATTGCATTAGATCAATCCTCACACATTGCATGATTAGGATCTGATTAAATTGTGGGTTCAGGAAGTAGATGAGGTAGTACCTATTACCTGTTTATTATCAAACCTTTGGGAGTTACTTCTACGTTTGCTTATTATGCCATGCTATGCTAGTAGACGTGGATTGGGTGAGTGTATCCATGATAGGTGTGAGATTGTTAAATTAATGGTTTATCTAAGGTGGCAACTTAAACACACATCTGGGTGGATTGAGGCACCTGGGTATTCCAGCGATTGCCTGTTTTTCTTTTGGACCGCCACCCAGGCTCAAAGGGATCATCAGATTATTCATACTAGAAACTTCCGTGTGCAGCCACAAGCTACTATGGGCTCTAGCATAGTTGACTAAGTCGTGTGAACTCTTACAGTGGTAGACTAGCAGATGTAGGGGATGTAGGTTGGTACGGTCTACCCGTTCGTAAGGTGCAAGCGCTTCTGAAAGACTATGTCTCGGTCATCCGTTTCTCAAACATCATGTAGTGCGAGAATCCCAACGGAGGAGATCAAGTCTTGTGGGGGAAAAGTGCGCAAACCTCTGCAGAGTGTATAAACTAATCATGGTTAGCCGTGTCCCCGGTTATGGACGTTTTGAGTATCTAGTACTTGGATTATCATGTGAATCTCATCATGTTACTCTAATTAATTTTGTTGGGTTTTAATGATGATGCTTAATTGGGATTGAGAGGGTGTCTACACAATGTTTAACAACTACCATGATAGTTAAATAAAATTTATTCCTTTGCAATAGGGAAAATTTGGCTTTACGCAAAACTTTAACCATAGAGTTTTCCACCAGCCAAATATGCATGTAGTATAGCCTTATTCTTTCATTGCTCTCTATGTGTTACATTGCCAGCATATTCCATGTGCTGACCCGTTTCGGGCTGCAACGTTCATGTTGCAGACTTTTCAGACAACGAGTAAGGTGCTTTTAGGTCGTGGTTCTATACTCAGTGATGTCGTTGGAGTTGATGGACTCACTTATCTTCCAAGCCTTCCGTTGTTATCGTTATTAGATGGCCTTAAGCCATATTTATTGTAATAAGTTCTCTTTTGAGACACTCGATGTAGTAAGTGTGTGATTGCTACTCTGTTATAAATCCTTCAGGTACTGTGTGGTGTCAGCATTACTGATCCAGGGATGACACCGGAGCACAGAGATTGGACCATTTGAGGTCTGGTCGCTACATAGGCGAAGCCCTGCGCCGGTAGCTTCATCCTCACCGTCATCACGCCGTCGTGCTGACAAACCTCTCCCTCGATACTCAGTTGGATCAAGAGTTCATGGGACATCACCGAGCCGATTGTGTGCAGATCGCGGAGGTGTCGTACTTTTGGTACTAGGATCGGTCGGATCGTAAAGACGTACGAATACATCAACCGCATTGTCATAACACTTCTGCTTACGGTCTACGAGGGTACGTGGACAACACTCTTCCCCTCTCGTTGGTATGCATCACCATGATAGATCTTGCGTGTGCGTAGGAATTATTTTGAAATTACTATGTTCCCCAACAGCTCTGTATTTATGTTTGTGGTCTCAGAAAGGACTAGCGAGATACCATCTTGTTATATCATATCATGATTGTTTTGAAAAAGTGTTGTCATCCGAGATTTATTATTATTGCTCGCTAGTTGATTATTCCATTGATATGAGTAAATGTGAGACCTAAATGTTATTGTGAATATGTTTAGTCCATGATCTTTGCTGAAAACTTGAATGTTGGCTTTACATATTTGCAACCACAAGATCAAACCGAGTTTGTAGAAGTTTTTATTTATCACTTTCAGTTTGTCAACTGAATTGCTGGAGGACAAGCAATGGGTTAAGCTTGGGGGAGTTGATATGTCTTCATCGTATCTACTTTTCCAAACTCGTTTGCCCTTGTTTTGGATTCTAATTTGCATGATTTGATTGGAACTAACCCAGACTGACGCTTTTTCAGCAGAATTGCCATGGTGTTATTTTTGTGTAGAAATAAAAGTTCTCGGAATGACCTGAAACTTCACGGAGAGTATTTTTGGAATAAATAAAAAAATATTGGCGAAAGAATCAACCAGAGGGCACCCACACCCTGTCCACAAGGGTGGAGGGCGCACCCACCCCCTTGGGGCGCACCCTCTAGTCTTGTGGGTCCCATAGACCTCCACCACCTCAACTCCAACTCCATATATTCACGTTTGGGGAGAAAAGAATCAGAGAGAAAAATTCATTGCATTTTACGATACGGAGCCTCCGCCACCTCCTGTTCTTCCTCGGGAGGGCAGATCTGGAGTCTGTTTTGGGCTCCGGAGAGGGGAAATCGTCGCCATCGTCATCATCAACCATCCTCCATCACCAATTTCATGATGCTCACCGCCGTGCATGAGTAATCCCATCGTAGGCTTGCTGGACGGTGATGGGTTGGATGAGATCTACCATGTGATCGAGTTAGTTTTGTTAGGGTTTGATCCCTAGTATCCATTGTGTTCTAAGATTGATGTTGCTATGACTTTGCTATGCTTAGTGCTTGTCACTCGGGCCCGAGTCCCATGATTTCAGATCTGAACCCATTATGTTTTCATGAATATATTTGTGTTCTTGATCATATCTTGCAAGTTATAGTCACCTACTCCGTGTTATGATCCGGCGACCCCGGAGTGACAATAGTCGGGGCACTTCCCGGTGATGACCGTAGTTTAAGGAGTTCATGTATTCATTAAGTGTTGATGCTTTGGTCTGGTACTCCATTAAAAGGAGGCCTTAATATCCCTTAGTTTCCAATAGAACCCCGCTGCCACGGGAGGGTAGGACAAAAGATGGCATGCAAGTTCTTTTCCATAAGCACGTATGACTATATTCGGAATACATGCCTACATTATATTGATGAATTAGAGCTAGTTCTGTGTCACCCTATGTTATAACTGTTGCATGATGAATGCCATTCGACATAATTATCGATCTTTGCTAAGTTACTTTTCCGTTGCCACTATTATGATTGCTACAAAACTTCTACTGCTACTTTTGCCACTATTACCGTTAGTTCCATACTACTTTGCTACTAAATATTTTGCTACAGATATTAAGTCTTTCAGGTGTGGTTGAATTGACAACTCAGATGCTAATACTTGAGAATATTCTTTAGCTCCCCTTGTGTCGAATCAATAAATTTGGGTTGAATACTCTACCCTTGAAAACTGTTGCGATCCCCTATACTTCTGGGTTGTCATTGTATCATTTTCATCGAGGCCCCTGTCTTGTCTACTAAATAATGTACATAAGTATAGTGGCACCGTGTGTGCTTCTTGTCCTCGCTTCCTTATGTATCATGGAACCTATGTTCCCGCAAGAGATCAATAAAGAGGTTGTATTTCTATAACAAGTTGTTGTGTATTGCCAAAAGACATGATCTCTGGGCTGGCAATGCAAGGTAAACCGGTTGCTCTGAGCCGGGGTGCCACAGGAACAACCACCATTTCCATCGCACGCTCTCATTTCCTTCTTTGCCATTGCCGTCCCAATCTCCTGAGCTCCAGTGCCCAGATCCATCCTTCCTTCCAATAACTTCTCCGGCCACCTCCTCGACCGGCCATGGCCGGCTTTGGATCCCAAGGCAAGTGGGAGGCCTCCGGCATCACCGAGGACGCCATCCTCGAGCTGGAGAGTGTGGGCTACCTACCTTCCAACATCATTTTCCGCGTCCCAGAGGAGGGTTAGGTCATCCCCACACTGAGGACAGGCGAGAGGTGGTGTTCCTCCCCCACTTCATCCGGGGACTAAGTTTCCCTCTCCAGCCCTTTGTCAGGGGGTTGATGTTTTTCTATGGGTTAAATTTCCATGATTTCGCCCCAAATTCTTTTCTACACATCTCGGCCTTCGTCATCATCTGCGAGGCCTTTCTTTGGGTCAGACCACATTTCGGCCTATGGTTGAAAGTGTTCAACATCAAGCCGAAGATTGTCGATGATCAACAGGCAGACTGCGAGGGGGGGTGGATGATTAGCAATCTCCCCTGGGTTGAGTGGCCGGAGAGTACCTTCATCGAAACCATCAAGATCTGGAAGAAGGAGTGGTTCTATATCACTGAGCCACGAGACGCAGATTGGATGATGATTTCTGCCTTTAGATCCGGGCCCCCTGCAAGGTTGGTTTCGTGGACCAAGAAAGGCCTCGACTGGGGTTCAACCAATGAGGTAGAGTCGTTGTAGAGCCGGATATCCAAGATGATAAAGAAGAAGCTCGAACTGCCCAACATGGTTCAGATCATGCTTCGCCGTCATCTCCCTCCCTTCCAAGATCGGGCCATCCCCATGTGGTCCTACAAGCCCGAAGACCCCACCACCATACCCAGCTTATATCGCACGTCCCATGCGAAGCTGTGGAAGGTGTGGTTCAAGCCTCAAAAGTATTGGCTGGCCGAGGCAGAAGACATCGGCCTCGACGCTGCAACACCTCCGTGGGAGGTAGGATAAGTTTTACCCTCATTTTCGGATTCTCTTTTTGACAAAGCACTTAACTCCTTCCCTCGTCCGCGAGGCTGGTTACAGAAGGCCGACAACCCAGCCCTGCTGCCCGAGGGCTCCAGGATGGCCGCGCTGACAGAGATGCTGGCCGTGGCGCCATACCAGACACTAGAGTAGAAAGAGAAGAAAAAGGAAAGGAAGAAGGGGGCCAGAGAAGGCCTCCGTCCTAGAGGACCCCCGGACACTAGATCCGGGGAAACCCAAGCCTCCTCTACCCTTGATGGGGAGACGGGGCAAGGAGAGGACGGGGATGAAGGTGATTCCTCCCGAACAAAGAAGAGGGTGGTGTCCGATGAAGTCGAGGAGGATCATCCCCCTCCCGCCCCAAAGAGGCAATGTAGGGCGAAGGTGGCCCTGTCTAACAACAGCTCGGATTCTGCCGAGGAGTGCTAATTCTTGAGCTTGCGTTGATTTTTCCCTCGAAGAGGAAAGGGTGATGCAGCAAAGTAGAGATAAGTATTTCCCATAGTTAAGAACCAAGGTATCAATCCAGTAGGAGGCACACGCAAGTCTCCAATATATGCACCTGCACAAACTAACAAACACTTGCACACAACGCGAAAAAGGGGTTGTCAATCCCTTCAGGGTCACGAACAAGAGTGAGATCTAATAGAGATATAGAAGATAAATAAATGAGCAAACTAAAGTAAATATAAATAAATTGCAGCAAGGTATTTTTGGGATTTTTGGTTTAGAGATCTGAAAATATATGATAGAAAATAGACCCGGGGGCCATAGGTTTCACTAGAGGCTTCTCTCTTGAAGATAGCATATGGTGGGTAAACAAATTACTGTTGAGCAATATCTCTAAAAGCACATAATTATGACGATGTCTAAGGCAATGATCATGAATATAGGCATCACATCCGTGACAAGTAGACCAAAACGGTTCTGCATCTACTACTATTACTCCACACATCGACCGCTATCCAGCATGCATCTAGTGTATTAAGTTAACAAGAACGGAGTAACAGGTCAAGTAAGATGACATGATGTAGAGGGATAAACTCAAGCAATGTGATATAAACCCCATCTATTTATCCTTGATGGCAACAATACAATACATGCCTCGCTACCTCTTCTGTCACTGGGTGAGGACACCGCAAGATTGAACCCAAAACTAAGCACCTCTCCCATTGCAAGAAAAAACAATCTAGTTGGCCAAACCAAACCGATAATTCAAAGAGAAATACAAAGATATCTTAATCATGCATAAAAGAGCTTAGAGAAGACTCAAATAATATTCATAGATAATATGATCATAAATCCACAATTCATCGGATCTCAACAAATGCACCACAAAAGAAGATTACATCGAATAGATATCCAAGAACATCGAGGAAAACATTGTATTGAGGATCAAAGAGAGAGAAAAAGACATCTAGCTACTAGCTATGGACCCGTAGGTCTGTGGTAAACTACTCACGCATCATCGAAAGGGCAGCAAGGTTGATGTAGAGGCCCTCCGTGATCAAATCCCTGTCCGATGGAGTGTTGGAAAAGGCCCCAAGATGGGATCTCATGGGAACAGAGGCTTGCGGCAGTGGAAAAGTATTTTGGTGGACGCTTCTGATGTTCGTGGAATATTTGAGAATATATAGAGCTGGAATTAGGGTTAGGGGACCCTCAAGGGGCCCACAAGCCAGGGGGTGCCCCCCCCCGGGGCATGCCCTAGAGGCTTGTGGCATCCTCGAGACTCTTCTATCCCTCTCTCCAAGCCTCGTAGGTGTCTTATAGTCCAAGAAAAATCATCATAAAGTTTTATTCCATATGGACTCCGTTTGATATTCCTTTTCTGTAAAACTAAAAAACAAGGAAAAACAGAAACTGGCACTAGGCTCAAGGTTAATAGGTTAGTCCCAAAAATAATATAAAATAGCATATTAATGCATATAAAACATCCAAAACAAATAATATAATAGCATGGAACAATAAAAAGTTATAGATACTTTGGAGACGTATCAAGGAGTCTGAGGCTTCCAAAGAGGTTCCTCGAAGGAACCCCAGGATTAGGCCTCGGGCCAAGTGGTATGTATCCAAAGATAACCCATGCACCTTAGCCGAACTAAGTTCATTATTAATGTTGTGTCTGTCTTTAATATCATAGCCTGCCGTTCGACCTCCCTACCAGTCGAGTCTTGGAGGGGGACTCTCCACTAGCCGAGCTGTCAGAGAGCAGGACCGGCTCACGCACCTTGCCTCCTCTGATCTTCGAGGATACCGAGGATGTTTTGTCCAATAAGACCCCTCTCTAGCTGAACACAGGGGGAAGGTGACGCCAATATGGCCGAGGTGAACACCTTGGCTGCCGAAGATCATGAGGAGAGAACTCCTTTGGTGAACAAGGAGGGGGAGACCAGCCAACCTGAGCTCTCCCCGAAGATGGTTCCAAAGCCGTTAAGGCACCAGAAGCCCATTGTTTCAGCTTCCACTGTAGGAGGAGCCAAGGTGCCGCCGCGACCCCCACCTGCTACAGAGCGGGTCTCGACGGGGTGGCCGGACGTGATGGAGGAGGCTTTAAATAGCTCCTCCATTACCAAGGAACACCGCGCCCTGAAGGGCGTGATTTTGCAAAGTCTTTGGTCCATGGACAATGAACTGAAGGAGGCTTTCAATGGCCTTTTAATAGGCTTCAAGGTAAACCATGTAGGCCCATTTTTCTAAGAGATTTTATGGCCATGCAACCTAGTATATAGTAGCCCCCGAGCCCCGAGTGAGTTTGAAAAACTCATGTAGCGATCAAATAACTTAGAAATATAGATGATAGCAAAAGGTGAGCTGTAGCCCCCGAGACTCTGGCTGGATAAAAGAAACCTGGCAGAGGATCTAAAATTAATAACTAGGGGACCTGATGTGCATAATCTATTATGTAGGCCTCATCTTCGGCGATGGCCGCCAACGCCGCGGAGTTATCCGAGGTAAATCGGAAACTCAAGACCTCTGATGATGAGCTCGATCTCCTGGATAAGAGGTTCAACGAAGCGCAAGGCAAGTCTGAACTAAACTGTTTTGATATGGCTATTTGCTAATGAAGTTTGCGAGGTTAACCTGAACTTGGCATTACTGCAGCTATCGTCGCGGAGGTCGAAAACCTCAAGGCCGAGCTACGGAAGGCTCAACAGGAAACCGCGGAGCAGAAGGCAACGGCTAAAAAAGCAGTCATCGAACTAGCGACGATGAAGACCACCAACCAGCAGCATGAGGCTAGAGTGGCCGAGGTGTAGCAAGAGCTCAAGGATGTCGTCACAAAATGTGAGGACCTTGAGCAAAAAAGAAAAAATCAGGCCACCGAGCTTACCTCATTGAGGTCGAAGGTCAAGGAGGCGCGGGTAGATGCGCGAGGCTGCTGAGAGGAACTCCGCCAAGTCAAGCTTATTGCAGATGGTAAGCCGTACTTACTGCAAAGTGTCTTTGATGGTCACCGGCTCACGTTGCTCGCGCAAGTATGGCGTACCCCAGGCGCCTTTGTAGACCTCCCGAAGAGTGCAACATATGCGGGCAAGTACTTTACGTCCCAGGAGGGTCATACCGAGCAGGGGCTATTTTGGGCATAGTTTCAGGCACCCGAGCACCCTCCCCTCCTCAACAACCAAATGAAGCAACTAATGGAGTTGCATCGGTTGGCGGAGCCAGTCATGAAGAACCTCTGCGTCAAGTTGTGGCCCTCAGAGCCGCTGCCGATCAGTTACTTTGGTTTGGTGCAAAAGTCTTGCGACGCCACGCCCCGGATTGACGTCTAGAAGCGCTCCGTATGCATCGAGGGAGCTAGGATGGCCTTCGGCAAGA